>NC_056747.1:1020148437-1020202624 GCF_019279795.1 Protopterus annectens
TGTAAGTGCGATACTCTTATGATTACAAAGTTTTGCTGCAATATCATCTGGAACTTAGGTTCATAGATTAGTACTAAGCTAACTGCCCTTGCGAGCCATTTTAAGCCTAGCCAATTATCCCTTGTGAGACTCAAACCCTGCACCTTGTGCTTGTAAGGCAAACACCTTAACCATTAGGACACCCTCCCAACCCTTTTTATATCATTTCCAGCCCTGTTAATATTTGTGTGTGTTTAGTGTCTGTTTTACAGAATGTGTACCTGCGAAATGTGTTAATGAACTACTTACCAGTACATTGTCTAGTGCTTGTTTACAGAATGTGTTCGTACTGAATGTGTTGTGGGATTAACTACTGCGCATAATATCACTGCCATTGCTAAACGAGGTATTTGCAGTCTGTGATATGATGCCTTTTTAACCTGCACAACACTGCATTGCTTGAGACTTAAACTCTAGTATCTACTCTCCATTAGCACAGCTCTAAAGGAATTTATCCAGTTACTGAGCTTTCTAACATTTATCTCGTGTTGATTCCTTGTTGCCAACTACTTCCACGTGGTAGCTGACCAAACTAGTATCTGTGTTAGTCCCATTCGTTGCTCATTTACTTCCCAGCTACATAAGCGGGTAATTGAGAGGCTTAATATTCCTTGCCTGCACATCGCATATGTATGTTTCCCGTTCCTACTCCAATCTAGGTTGTTACTTAACGATTATACCCCCCTTTTGCTGCTCTTTTCGCTCACCGGCAACAGTAGCATGTAATGAGCGAGCGATACCTTTAAGAAGGCAATGTTATGAATTGTACTATTCCAGCTCCAGGCTAAGCTCCTAAATTCACAAATGTACCCTCACTTGCCGCATTTGCGCTCACCAGCTGCTGTAGCATGAAACAAGCGATTGTTCCCATTTGAACGTAATATCATTAAATTATACCATCCCAGCAGCAACTCAATTTGCTGCTTACAAGGCTGCACCTACACCTACTGCTAGGGGCGACTGCCCCATTTGGAAAGCAATATCCAGTAATACAACCATCCCAGCCACATTGTGGTTTGCAAGGCTGTACCTAAACCTACTGCTCTTTTGCTTACCAGCCGCATTAGCGGCAAACTAGCATTCAACTTCTTTCTGGATGTTTAAGTACTGCTACCTTTTAACCTAATAATGATAATGTTTTTTGCAGAACTGCAATCACAGTTTCTGTTTTAAGCTCACCAGTTGCATTAGCGGGAAACGCCACACACAGAATTGATTGCTAAATTCAATACATTACCTACAATTGGCGTCTTTTTCCTCACCAGCAGCATTAGCGTGAAACGAGAGCATCTGCCCCAGTTATACTGGACTACACATGGTAATGTATTCACGCTCACTCTAACTGGATTAAATACACCATGAATGTACCTACATAAAAGTAGTAATCCTGTTCTCACCCAAATACGTGTCCCAATTGTCCGTGTTTATCGGATAAACCCTTTCACAGCTCAACTGTACTAGGTATCGCAAAGGATACACCAGCTAGTTGCTCGCTCGTATAAACTGAGCTGTGCCCCCCCAGTTTAGTTTTAATATCTGCCTATATCCTGTTCAATTGTTTGAAAGGTTTTTGCTGCACAACCTGCCTAATTTTTAAGGTTTTATCTGTGTGAAAAAGCAAGTTTTCTGTGATACATTCAGCCCTACTTAGCCAGTTAAAGAATTATACAACTTTAACAGCAACAGTTACATTATTCGTTAAGCCTACAGCTGAAGTGATTTGATGACTAGATGTGGAGGGATTGGTACCGCAAGTATATGTGTTGTTTTTATCTAAACTCTCTGCTGCCTAATCTGTTATATGTGCATGATCCTCAACAGCTGCTTAATCTGTAAACCTCTATTTTATCATACTTGTATTTGATTCATAAATATCTTCTTTCATTATTTTCTCCAGCTTTTCTACCTCTCTACCTTCTTTGTCTTGCCTGCCCTCCTGGACATCCAACACCAGTCACAGATTCTATTATTCCCCGAGTGACTTACTTTCCCCAACAGGAAAGTCCTACCTTCTCCCAGAAGTGACAGGAAAGGAATTAAAGAAAGTATGTTATATGGTGTTAATCCTACTTTATTCTGTATGTAACGTTGCTCTACCACTTACTAGGAGCTAGTATAGGAACCTGGCCTGAGAAGCCTGCAGCCAAAACCCCCCATACCTGCCTCATCCTAGCTTCCTTTATCCTTCATCTGACCAGTTTTTTTTCCTTATACCTTTCTACCTCCTATAGTGGTTCCTCACTTCACATTATTGATTTGCCCACTAGATGGCAGTCTTTATCCACCTATAACCTCTTTTCCTCACACCATCTCTCTCACCATAACACACACACACACATATATATATATATATATATATATATATATATATATATATATAGTCTTTTCACTTTTTTCTTTAAAGGAGTACTGCACCCACAGACTCAAAAAACATGTTTAAAACATCATGGCATGATGTTTCCTACACTTTAACAGCACTCTGGGATTATTTACAGGATTTTAAATATTTTTATATGTAATTCCAGACTCTGACCACCTGGAGGCTGGCATATTGACGTGGTTTGGATAAATCAGGTTGCCATCCAGTATCCCAGAAATCATTGTTTGGCTCAAAAATGTTACATCATGCAGGCCTCAGTTTGCCTAAAGTTCCTGTCATTTCATAGATGTTGCATGCATACAAAGTACTGAGTAAAATAGAACAGTGTAAGTAACATTCCCTGCTGCTGGATGACTACTTAAAACAGAAACAGTGCAAATGCCACAGAACACACTCAAAGTGCTGTTTACTGCTGCCTTTTTTTCTAATTTAGTTTAAATGGCACTAATTTGTGAGACAATGAATTCCAGTCCATTTACTTCTCCCCTCCCCCATAACACTTAGCTTCCCTAGCTGTCAAAGTCCTGAGGATAATTTGACCTGGTAATTCCATTGATTGGCAGATCTCAGCAGGGTGCTGGACTCATGTAATTTAATCTTTGCTCTAGCATTTCCTTTGTTAGAGGGGACATTTTTTTGCTGCACTATAGCCATGGCCTTACTTGACTGCAATCACATCCAGTAAGGTCTTGCACCAAGGAGCTAAAGAATAAAACATTTATACTATTAACCAGTTTTTGTATCTTTATTAATTTAAGTGTTAAGGTATCACTTCATGCTTGCACCTTGTTAAAAATTGATATTTATATGTGCAAAGTGTGTTGGTATGCAGTGTTTGCCTTCATATGTTTTTACTCCACTGGTTGGTTTGCAAAAAAAACCTTTTGCAGTGTCCCTGGATTTGTCTTTGTACATACAAACCACATTGCTATATTTTCCCCTTCCTTTTTCTTGTGTCCAGAAGTCACTTATAACAAAGTACATTTTTTATTGATTTTTGTTTAAATAAAGGACATCAAGATTAACTTACCTTAAATCAGATAATGGATGCCACTGCAAAGAATCACTGTTGAAATATTTGTGCATGGACAAAATCTCTTACTAAATCTATTTGCCAGCCTCCAGTTCAATTGGTGCTATGGCTTTAATATACTGGTGTGTTTGCTCATGCCTTCCAAATATCTCCACCATTACATACCAGTTTTGCAGTGTAGTAACCACCTGACATACCCATAAACTTTTAGCCATCAATATGCAACAACTACTGTTCATGTGAGTATGCAAATTCATTTTCAGACTTAAGGTATGGAAGCTCCACTGAATAATTCTAGGTGCTTGTTCAGGTTTCACATGGTGCTTGCTTAGAGCTACTCTCATGTTAAGCCACTATGAATATGTTGCACTGCCACCTCTGATACCAGGGTAATGCTTTAATCTTTCTAGTCCCACACTGCACAGTAGCAGTATCTGGTGCAAATACAATAGAGAAGTATGCAAGTGATACACCACCTAAGCATCATTTGCCGTGCAGAATGTACAAGTATGTATACCAAATTTCTGTGTTTCCAAACATCGGTGTTACTACACTACTACTGAATAAAATGAACAGCACTCAGGCTGGGGTGGGGGAAGGGCAAGGGAGCCATGACATCACAGAATGGGTGGGTCTTATTATTTTAGTTAGAATCAGATGACGGCTGTGGTGATGTCACTTTGGGGGAGGGAACTGATAAAAAAAAGTGCCTGGCCTCGATGATGTCAGTAACTGGGCGACTCCAGCAAGCTTTATTCAAACGTGAGAGAATCATTTTGTAAGTGAAACCATCACAGTATGAGAAGGTAGGCTTCTGTTACAGAAGGGGAATTATAAAAATTGTAAATGCTTTATTGTTGTTGCTTTACAGAGGACAATGTAAATATGGAGGAAAAGGGCTGTGAAGTTGAGGAATACATTAGAGAAACCTGTTGTACTCCTTTAACTGCTTGTTAATAGTCCTACCTACCTCTGACTTTCACTCCTTCCTCATTACAGTCCCCTAAGCATCCCTCGAACCAGCTTGCTTACCTCCCTCTGTACTTACCTTCACTATACTGATTGTTTTTCACACTGTCCTGCTGCCTTCTTTCCTTGGGTCACTCCGCTCCCCTACCCTACCCCCAATTTCAACCCACCCCCCAGTGGTACTACTCATACTACCTAACCATATCCCTTCCCACTCGCACCAATCACATAGATCGTCACCATTGGCCAACTAAGTGCCACTCCCTCTATTAACACACCACTCCCTATCTTCAGCCACCACCCATCTCTCTCCACACCAAGTATAACTCCGTGACTATAGCAGGAACCTAACAACTTATCCATTCAAATGGATAAGCTACACACCCCAGTCCACTTACAGAGGTTACTCATACTCACACTTCTACCACCTTTAACAATTGCCTACTTGCTAACCTCTTATGAACACCCATTACATCCATACCTTCACTGCCCCAATAAGTTAACTACCTCTCCTTCTCTACTTATCTTCACTAACCATTTTAACACCACATCTACACCCAGCTATCTACTAGCAAAATATCATAGGACAGTCCATATTAGATATATTTCTTACAATCCCAGAAAATACCTCCATCTATATAACAGATTCAAAATCCTAGACTACAAATACTACTTCTATCTTTACAAGATGGAGACATTCACCCTAACCCAGGCCCAACAAGTTCTACTACCACTCATCTCCTCAACCCCAGCACTTCTATTCACTTCCTTACCAAGCCTCCAAACTCACTGTTATTAGCACACCTCAATATACGTAGCATAAATAATAAAACTGCACAACTTCATGCTCTCTTGGATGTTTACTCCTTTGACATACTCTGCTTAACATAAATGTGGTTAAAACATGTAACTAAAGACAATGAAATCATCCCACCTGGTTATAATATCTTACAACTAGATAGAGCAGCCAAAAAGGGTGGTGGAATAGCTATCCTATTTAAATCAAGATTACTACCTATAACTACAAATCACCCCTAGACTCTAATGCTGAAATTCTTATTACCAAGCTTCAACTTAACACATTCAAATCCATCTATATAATGTGTATCTATCTTCATCCTGGTAACATTACCACTGCAGAAAATACACTTTGATGGTTATCTCAAAATTTACCCAAAAAAACATAATCCTAGGAGATTTTAATATTGATTGGAAGAGCTGTCGCAGTAGCCGTCCTACCACCCATATTAACCTATTTGGTTTTATACAAACCATTACCTCCCCCCACCAGGATTAACAAGCCTAATACGGAAAGTACCCTAGATTGGATACTCATCAATAACCATGCCCAAACTTATGAAGCTGGAACCCTCCCCGATGATGTTAGTGATCGATCACTCACTTACCTATATCATCAGGCTTAAATCCAATCTACCCACTCCCAACTATTTTTAGGACTATAAGAACCAAAAAAACCTTTAACCGCGATCTCTTAAAAAGAGAACTTAGAGCATGTAACTGGTCCCCCTTGAAACACCTCCCACTGGATGAAGCTGTTAATCACTTCAATTCTAAATTTCTAACCATACTAGACCACCATACACCAACCTGCTCTATCAAAATGAGAAGTAAATCTGCCCCTTGGCTCTCAAAAGAAACCAAGCAACAAATTCATCTCAGAAACAATTACTGGACTAAATACCATTTAACCAAAAACCCTGTAGACCAAAAAAACGTCAGACAACTGAGAAATAAAACTAAAAAAGCTATACTGTCTGACAAAAAAAAATACTACCTACAATTCCAGCAGAATCACCATAATACACCATAAAAGTTCTGGGCAAGTATTAACCAATTACTACACCCAGGTCAATCCATCATGCCAAACCCACAAGGCACAGACCAGGATAATCCCATGCAAACTGCCAATGCCTTTAATTCCTTTTTTACTGAAACCATTCAAACTCTTGCTAGCCAGTTATCAGCTCAGAACTTAACTTTATCCAAGTCTAACACTATCCCACCCCCTCCATTTCTCTTCCAACCAGTCCCAGCTACATATATTCTTACCCTTCTCCTAAAACTAAAGCCATGCTCTCCTTCAGCAGACCAACTACCTGCTGAGTATCTACAAATAGCAGCCAAATCCATTGCCTATCCCACTTCCATTCTCATTAATTGAGCCATCACAGAAGGACACATCCCTAAAATCTGGAAGGTCTCCCATATCATTCCCCTTCACAAGGGTGGAAATTGTACTGAATTCTCCAATTACCGTCCCATAGCCCTACTTTCTCCCTTAGCTAAGCTAATGGAAAAATGCATCCACAAGCAATTGCTAGACCACCTAATACAACATAATTTACTTTCCAGCTGCCAGCATGGTTTTAGACCTTCCCACAGCACTACTACTGCCCTCCCTTCCTTTACTGACTGTATTAACAAAAACTGTAACCTCAATTTGCTTTCCTCTGCACTGTTTATAGATCTGTCTAAGGCTTTCAATATGGTAACCAACAGATACTTAAAAAAAATCCTCAAATCCCTGTCACTTGCTATAAAATGGTTCCGGTCCTATTTAAATAGCAGACAACAGGCCGTACTCTGGCACAACACTATCTACCAACCTCCCCTAACCTTGGTGTCCCTCAAGGGTCCATACTAGGACCTCTCCTGTTTTCTATATTTATCAATGACCTTCACCTAGAAATCCCTCAAACAACATGCATACAATATGTAGATTCCACACTGATATGCTCAGCCACATCTATATCAGAACTTAACTCCCTTACCCTAAAGGTGTTTAACACAGTTGAACTATGGTTTACACAACGCTGTCTCCTTCTTAACCCCAAAAAAACTAAGCTCCTCCTTTTTACCCCAACTCATAAAAGTCACCCCCTATAGATTTCACAGTCACATCCAATAATGGTACTCTCATATCCCAGATCCAACTACCAAACTACTAGGTATCACCATAGATAAAGTACAGTTGTATAAACTTACCATAAATGTAGAGTTGTATAAACTTACCATAAATGTAGATGTTCAAGTGTATTCACTGTTGCAGTCATTACATATGGGTAATCTGCTGGCAGGTTGCCCTCAGTCGGCCTGATTAACAAAGTCTTGGGTCCTGTGTCAGTTGCTGCCCCTTCTTCCATGACGTCAGGTCGTTAGGAGTATAAAACGTGCAGCCGACACCATTTTCATCAGTTTTTCTTGCCCCAGATGTCAGGTGCCCCCCAAATGGGGAGCAAAATAGATATATATACATGCATGTAATTTAGAACACAAAAAAATATACCTCCAAATAAAAGCAAATACACCAAAAAGGCTGTTAAGCATAGTAAAAGCAAGAAGAGGTATAGTAAGAGAAAAACAGGGGGCTGGAGGATAGGTAACCAGGACTGCAACAGTGAATACACTCTACATTTATGATAAGTGTACATAACTGTACTATGTTCTTCGTGTTTCACTGTTGCAGTCATTACATTTGGGTAGAATCCCAAAGCTATGGTTGGGAGGATGGAATTATACAGCATTAGGAGCAGCTACAAGGCCCTGCAGGACAGCAGTGACAAAGCCTGCTCTGGATTTAGAGAAGAGAGGTAAATGGTAATGTTTGGTGAACATATGAACTGAGCTCCAGGTAGCAGCTTCTAGAATGTCTCTGGTAGGAACCTCTCTGAGAATGGCTGCAGAAGTAGATGCAGCCCTGGTGGAATGGGATCCGATCCCCTTGGTGACAGGTTTACCATGGTGCATATAGCAGAAACTAATACAATGGCTTATCCATTTTGAAATAGTCTGCTTTGAAATAGCCTTTCCCTCTGCCCCTGCAGCAAATGCCACCAGTAATTTCTCAGATTTTCTTACAGATTTTGTCCTGTTTAAGTAGAATCTTAGTTGTCTGTGTACATCCAATGAATGCAGAATCCGCTCACCCTTCTTCTGTGGATTTGGAAAGAAGGTTGGCAGATGAATGGTCTGATTAAGAGCCACACTAGATATCTCTTTAGGCATAAAGGATGGATTGGTCCTAACAGCCACCCTGTCTGGGTAAAATATAATAAAAGGCTCCACTGCCATGAGAGCCTGTAGTTCTGAAATCCTTCTAGCTGAAGTGACTACTAAAAGAAAAGCTTTCTTCCAAGAGAGAAATTTTAGGTCTGCAGTAGCAGCTGGCTCAAAAGGAGGTAGAGTGAGTTTTTCCAACACAAAATAATTGAGGTCCCATGCAGGAGTTGGTGCTCTCCTGGGAGGTCTTAAATTTTTGGCTCCTCTGAGGTACTGCTTTAGCAGGGGATGAGAAAAGAGGGGAGGCTATGTGCTGTAATGTGCTGAAATGGCAGAGGCATGGATTTTTATGGAAGAAAAATATATGCCCTTGTGAAGTATCTCAGTTAAATATTGCAGAATCTGAGGAATATTGGGCATTGCTGTGCTTATTCCTTGTGCTTGGTTCCAGGCACAGAATCTTTTCCATTTTTCAGCATAAGACTTTCTAGTACTACGCCATCTAGCCTCCAAAATTACATCCATCACAGGTTCGCTGAGAGATGTAACTCATGAAATTAGTTGATTAGCCATGCTGCAAGATTCAGAGTTTGGAGCTGAGTGTGCAGAATTTGATAGTTCTGCTGAAACAGTAGATAAGGTGTCTGAGACAGGTACCACGGAGGAAGGTGTGACATATTGCGTAGGAGTGGGTACCAGTGTTGGCGAGGCCAGTCTGGAGCAATCAGAATCATTTTTGGTTTTTCCTGTCTGACTTTTAGTAAGACCTTGGAGAGCAGAGGCAGAGGAGTAAAGGCATAGACTGATAGTTTTTTTCCAGTTGAAGGATAGAGCATCCACTTTCCAAGCTTTTTTGTGATGAATTCTTGTGTAGAATTTGTCCAACTGATAGATCTTTTTGCCTCACCCAAAACTATGTCTGGGTTCCCCCATTTGCATGTCAACATGCTGAAGATTTGTGGATCCAGTTTCCATTCGTGTGGGTCCATAAGATTTCTGCTTAGTTCGTCTGCCAAGAGTATTTTGCTTTCCTGGCAGGAATTGAGCTTGTAGATGTATTTGATAAAGTCAAGGTTGTGTACCATAACGCCATGGCTAGTCTGCAAAGGGGGTAGGAATGGGTACCCCCCTGCTTGTTTATGTACCACATGACTGTGGTGTTGTCTGTCTTCATCAGTAGCTGTCCTGGATGAAGATAGTCCTTGAAGGCTGTCAGAGCATTCTGTACAGCTAACATCTCTTTCTGGTTGATATGTAGGTGTATTTGATTTGGGCTCCATTGGCCCTGAATGCATCTCCCTGCCAGATGTGCCCCCCAAGCATAATCTGATGCGTCTGTAGTCAGGGTATGGGTGGCAGGGGGTGGAATGAATACAGTCCCTTGTTTTGGTGGCAGGCCTCTGCCCACCATAGGAACACTTGTTCAGGCAAGGAATGATAAGAATCATCGTTTCCAGGCTGTGACAATGTTGACTCCATAAGCTTTTCAGGTAACACTGAAGTTTCCTCATATGCAGTCTTGCATATGGAATTATTAGAATGCAGGAAGCCATCTACCTGAGGCAAGTTAGAAGTCTTTTTACAAACGCCAGATGTTTTAGAAGAGCGTCCTTGCTTTCTGCCTGAATAAGACAATCGTCCAGGTAAGGATAAATTTGAATGTTTGTCTGTAAAATGCAATTACTGGCGCCAGGCACTTTGCGAAGACCCTGGGCACAGTAGATAAGCCAAAGGGCAGTGCAGAGAACTGGTAATGCAAACAGCCTGCTTTGAAGCGGAGGTATCTTCTGCAAGATTCCCTGATTGGGATATGCAGGTAAGCCTCTTTTAAGTCTAGATTTACCAACCAGGCATCCTTGCCTAGCATAGGCAGTAAGTGTTGTAGAGTCAGCATCTTGAATTTTGGAATGTCCAGGAATGTATTTAGAATGGATAAGTCCAGAATTGGACGCCATGATTTGTCTTTTCTGGGTACCAGGAAAAGTCTTGACTAAAAACCTTGTCCCTTTTCCTTTTCTGGTACTGGTTGAATAGCCCCCATATTCATGAGGGACATAACTTGTTTCTGGGCCTCTGCCCACTGATTTGGAGGCAGATCTGGCCATCCATTTGGGATTGGCAATGTGTGGAAATTAAATCTGTATCCCTGGGATACTATATTTAAAACCCACTTGTCCTGGGTAATTAGCTGCCAGTTTCATGCATGAAATGCCAGTTTTCCCCCTAAAGGGGCGGCCAAAAGACAAGTGCTTGATGATTGCAGAGGAAAGTCATTGAGAATGTTTACCATAGGAAGGTGCCTTGTTACTTCCAGATTTGGAGGTGGGGGCACCCCATTGTTTTGTTCTATAAGTTCCTTGTGACTGAAACCTGGGGCTTTTGGAGTGCCTGGGTTTGACCTGAGCGGCCCTGGTGGGTACTGGAAAGGATCAATTCTTAGTAGGCCAGTGCCTACTGAACCTGGGTGGCTGCAGTTGTAGGAAATCTTTTACAGTTTGCATAGATTTAGCTTTATCTTCCATCTTTTTCAAAACATCTTCTGCCTTATTACCAAATAGAATTATCCTGTTGAGCATCCAACAATTTTGCTTTAACATGATCAGGCAGATTTTGCTCCTTGAGCCAAGCATGCCTTATCACAGATCCAGTTACAGCGGCCCTGCAAGAGGCCTCACAGGAATCAAAACCATATTGCAAAGTATGCTTGCCAACTTGTTTAGCTGAATGCAATAAATCCTGCAACTCTATTTTCCACACAGTCAGAAATCAACATCATTTTCTGTTTAAGTAAGCCCATGACATGCCGCTGAAAGCCCCGATTGCCAAGGTTGCAGATGTGTAAACCTTCTTACCTCATCTATCCAGCACCCTGGAGTCTATCAGAAGGGGTAGCATTTTTAGCAGTAGAAGCCTTAATGCCCTTGGGACCCTGAGAAATGGTTTCAGGGTCAGCAGTAGGGTTTTTTAAGGAGGAATTTGTGGGAGTCAGGAACTCTGTAGTATCTGTCTGGCTTACTAGGAGCCAGAGGCAGGGAATCTGGAGCCATGCTGGATTCTGAGAAAACATCATCAACAATGTCTAGAACAGCAGGCATAGCCAAAGGCCTATGCTGAGGGAGAATAAGGAAATCCCGAAGCCTCTTTTTAGATTCTGAGAAATCCTGACTCTCCCAGTAAAGGAGTTCCCTTAAGGTATGCAAAGTTTCTCCAAAAGAAAAATCCTCAGGAGGAGAAGCAGAAAGGATGGAATCTTCTGCATCAGAGTCCTCAAAGTGGAATAGATAATTATTGAACAGAAGAGGAATCAGAAGAAATAGAGGAATCAGACGAAATAGAAACATGATCTGATGATTCATAGTCAGTGCCTTGCCTAGGCCTCTTAGCAGGAGGGGGATGAGGACCCCTGATCAAGGTAATTAAATCCTCAGCCATTTTGATCTTTTGTTTTTAGGCATAGGGGCCTGTGCACGTGGCCCAAGCGTAGGTTTTTTAGACACAGAAGTTGATTTTTGCCTAGGTTTTGAAGATGGCATCGGTTTAATATACAAATCTTTAGGCCTGAAAACACCCTCAGAAGCCGGTGCCTGCTCAGTGGCTCCAGACCCATCTAAGGTAGATACATCCGCAGGTTCAATATTTAAAGTGTCTCGCGGCATACCGGACTCTGAATGGGTCTCAGTAGAGGCTTGCGAATCAAAAGTAGCGGGTATCAGGGGCTGCAAAAGCACCTCACTGAGTACCGGCGAACCAGCGACTGGCTTAGGAGAAGCTTAGTTGTCTGTTATGGACCTCGACGGTCTGTCTTTTTCTTTGCGTTTTTTAGGTATTCCGGTAGTCGGATTGCTAACCGACGACATTTCTGGATAGTTAAATCTTGAGCCAAAATATTTTGATGCAAAAATATACAGACGCTTAATAGTGCGTTGATTAAATTTAGCACAAAACCGACAGCAAGGCATGTTGTGGTCAGGGCCTAGGTAAGGAATACAGTACAAATGAAAATCCTTATGAGGTATTTGCTTCCCACAAGTAATACAATTATTAACTTTTACTGACATCGGTAAGGAGCAAGAAAAGTTTCAACGGGTACTTAGCTTTAGGTTGAAGACTTCGGTTATGAAACTCGAAAACGAAAATTTCAGGAGTTGGCCGACCGGCACTTGTGAACTGCTTCTGCTTCGGGCACTGCGGGGCAAAAAAGACTGGTGAAAATGGTGTCAGCTGCATGTTTTATACCCCTGATGACCTGACGTCATGGAAGAAGGGACAGCAACCTACGCAGGACCCAAGACTTTGTTAATCAGGCCGACTGAGGGCAACCTGCCAGCAGATTACCCAAATGTAATGACTGCAACAGTGAAACATGAAGAACATCCTTAACTTCGACACTCATATCAACAATACTATAAAAACTTAATAGAAAACTACTTCCTCTCTCCTGCAGCTAGAATAACTATTGCTCATACCCACCTAATCTCAACTCTCCTCTATGCCTTACCTATATATTTGAATCTATCTAAAAACAACCTTAACAAAATGGAAACCTCTTACAATAACATAGCCAGATTTGCTACAGGCAACCCCTTTAGAACTCACCACTGTTATAATCTAAAACAGCTAGGATGGCTAGAATTCGAAATCAGCTAAAAAATTCCACCAACTGATCATTGTCCATAAAACCCATCACTATCCAACAAATACCCCTATACTACCTACCCTTATCACCCCCTACAACAATATGAAGACCTTGAGTTCATCCCATAAACTTACTGTCAATATTTGTAAATAACACAGGGCTGGAGACTCTCTCTTCCCTAATACTGTTGGAAAATTCTGGAACCGTCTCCCCAGTGAACATTCCTCACTTCCCTCTATATCATTCAAACCAAACAAACTTTTCCTCAAACTACACTGGTTGTGCCCCTGTACTGAACCTGACTGATCAACTAGCTCGGCTACTATGTTCAGCCTACCCTCCACTTCTCAGTAATCTACCCCCTTCCTTAAGTAAAGCTAACATTTTACTTATAGATACTATTACTTGCATCTTCTTGAATTTTATTAATGTAAATACTATTTGTACTAAAAGTGTACATAATCAGCGGCCTTCTCTTCAATATACCATGTCTTAAAACTGCATTTGAATGATACTACTTATACCTGCATATTTTGCTATATGTTATCAACTTTTAACCTATTTGATTAGTCTCACTAATGTAACAGCATTGTACCTTTTCACATCAATTTTGTATATATGATTTTGTTATTGTTCTCATCACAGCTTATCTCCTCGGGCCTCTACTGAAAATGGACATGTATCCAGTTAGACTAGCCCGGTCAACAAATGTAAAATAAAAAAAAAAAAATAAGATAAAATTATGTTGTGCACATCATAAGTCACATCATCATAATGAGATTGACAGCACTGTAGTCAAAATTATCAAAACACTAATGCAGTATAATGCTGCCTTTTGCATGTACCTCACAACATACATCAGCAGCTGGAGATACCACAGGGCTTTCTCAGCAAAATAACACAGGGCCTACAAACCATGCCATCATGTATGTGGACAGATTAAAAGTCATGTCACTGTAATCTGTCTTGTATAGGATGCGGTGACTTTTGCTGGCCTCCAGGCCAATCTCTTAGCCTGCACTAGTGGGCGTACTGCATATCCAAAAATGTGATATAACTGATGACATCAGCAGTGTCTGCTGAGGAGAATATGGTAATAACAGTGCCCCACATGCTGGTGTAAAAGGCTCTCTGTAATATCAAGCAAGAGCTCATACACACAAACACCCATTTGAATGCAGTGAGAATAGAACCTCTACTAACTTAAGTACACAGACTACAGAACCCAGTACTTTACAAAAGCACAGTAGCTCAAGTCTGACTTGGTGTGTGTGTGTCAGACAACACTTTATAGCTGATGACATCAGCAGGGTCTGTTGAGGAGAATATAACAGTGTCCCATACAGTGGTGTAAAATGCTCTCTGTAATGTCAAGCAACAACTCACACAAACACACTGCTGACTGCAGTGAGAATAGAACCCCTACCGAAGTACAGAGACTACAGAACATTACGTAAATGCCACGGCACAAATCAAACTTTAACAGTGCAGTTGAGCTTGTAGTAGAGGGCATAGTAGGCCATGTGGAACACAATGTTGGGAGGCTTGCATAGGCTCACTGCTTCATATGAGGCTACTAGCCTAATAGCCCTACAGTGTTTAGAGGCCTAGCGTGTAAAAACACAAGTACCCTTATTAAGTATAGTTGGATGGTAGTTGTTAGAGTGAATGTGTGAGCACCACCAACTGGTCATGTCCATGACGGACATAGGTGCCACCCCAGAGGTGACTTAATCACCCAACCAGTAGTTACAGTTGTGCTTGAACAGGGTCATTGAGCAGTACTGCTTCACATGCAGTGGGAGCCTATTACAGAGGAGTGTGAGTCATTGGGGGATATATCCATCTCCCCAGCATGCAATGTTTATGCCTGGGCTAGGTTAAGAACCCTGGACTAAGTTATTCTTGTCCCATTTGATTTGCAAGTGTCCAGCATTTCCAGTAGGGCAGTCAGAGGTCACCGCTCAGAAGCCTGTGTGATAATGAGTGTAGTGACAGGTCTTTTAGTCTTTCTATGTATGTCATATTTGGAGGCCCTTGAGGCTCCCAGGCACAACCTTGTGTTTTTTCCCATTCCTGTAGATGTCTAGTGAGGTACAGACAGAAGAAAGCATCGTCTTCAATTAATGGTCTGATAAGGGCTGAGTACAGCAGAGATATGACCACCCTGGTCTTGGATGTGATGTCCATATGTATGATGTACGCAATGCAAAATGTGTGTGTCACCACTATGGACACACACGATGAAAGTGCAGACTGCTATCAGCATGTTTTCACAAGTCTCAACACTGTGTTTGAGCTTAGAGGGGTGCTACATATATCATAATTAGCAGGGGTACTTCACTGCCAAAGGGGACAATGAGTCACTGTATGCTTTAAAGGTTAGTCTGAGTTTGGCATCAATCATTTGTGCATAGCAGCCTTTTCCATAATATATGCTACCATCACTGGGGTACTCTATATTAGAGTATCCAGTTACCGGTAATCTGCAAACTTGGTAAACCACAGGTCATTTATCATTTACCATTGCCTGTGCATCTCAGTTATGGGCCCAATGCAGATCTTTGTGGTATTCTAATGGTATGTGGCAAGTGGTGGTGGTGCAGTCCCCAACTTTGAGAGGGGTATGTTATGTCAGTGAGCCAGCTGCCTATCCTTATACTACTCTGTGGCTTAATTCCCATATGGGAGATCTTCACTATGACACATGAATGGGGAATAGTGTCAAAGGCCTTGAATAACTCAACATAGGTGGTAATGTCCTTTTATCCTTCATCCAGGTCTTTGGGGTCAGTATCCAAGAAGTCCACAAGGTTCAGTAAGCAAGATCTGCCCTTGACAAAAAAAAAGGGGTAGGGTCAAGTGTGTTGAAGGTCACCCATGTCCCTGTGGATATGGTCCCTGCTGATTCCTTCCTTAGCCTTAAGTTGTAGTTCTGAATCTTACCAGACTGACATGCATTGCACAGTACAAATTTGATATTACATTTTGTAGTATGGTTGATATACATGTGGAAAAAGTACCGAGACCCCAGGGTTGCAGTGCTTGGGGGAGAGCCAACATATGGCTGTATTGTAAACATGCAACATACCGTTAGATGGGGCCCTCAATTTGTAATGTTTCCACGTATAACTTCATGTCATACACAAGAAATGGGCAGTAAACAGCAGTAATATAGCATAATATGTACATTTTCACTGTGCGGGTTTGCACGACAGTTTGCAAAGTGCATAAGCATGTGAGATGCATATGTCTGCATGTACCTAATCAGTGCACAAATGTGAGCCACACTGCTAAAGTCTGAAAGTTAGTACTGAGTCTATGAAATTATCCTGCTGCTTAACTTATTCTGTGGGGTACATGTTAATGCAGTGATGCATTCCTTTTTTGGGCCAGATGTTACTGGGTTCGAATATAGTTGTATGTAATACTTTAAAATACTTTTCACTACAGACTAATAATGCTATGACATGAATTGCTGTGTGCTGGCATAGCGCAGCAGTATTAAGTGGAATTGTGCGGGGAAAAATGCACCTGTTTGCTGCTGCTCAACATTGGTGCTAAATGCGCACACTGCGCAAACATAGAGCTTAGAAAGTGAAGGGATCCACTGCTTCTCCAGCAACTTGTGTGTGTGGTGTGTGTGATTCTATTTTTTGGCCACATAAAAGGTGTTAAAATGGGGCAGTCAGGAAAGTGGTGAAATGGGGATCAAGCAGGGGGAAGAAGAAAGGGAAAGCAAGACAGGAATGTACAGGAGGAATGTATGAAAGAACCATAGCTACCCATTTCTTTAACAGTGTCAACTGAACATTTGTGCAAAATATTAACTTAATTTGGACGGTCAGTTCCAGAGAAGGGGGTGACCACATCACAATCATGTTAGTACAGTCAACTGGACCAAATCAAGTGTGTCAAGAAGACATGTGTGAAATGGAGAGCTATGTATGGGAATTTTTTTTTTTGTGGGATAGGTGTCCATTTACTTTTTTTATTTCAGAGAAAGGAATGTTGGGGATGGGATGTAGGTATGTCTGGGTCATGCAAGTTGGGTAGCCGAAGAAGCAATTGCAGACAGACAAGACAAATAAGACAAGAGACAGGGATGGTGATGGACACAAGGTTGGGGGGCAACAGGATAAGGGTGATGGTAGGGACATCCCAAATCCATGGTCATCAAGCTGGGTGACAGTGAAAACAGACATCTCAACCACTGGACTGTCATCACTGTCACCTCACTCCACCACTGGCTGGAGTGCTTGACATCTCTTCTTCCTAGAATTATGCAAAATGAGGGAGAGCAGCCTCTCTTGCCGGCATAGGCGTGCACAAATGGTGTAGCACACAACCCTACACACCATCCCTGGCAACTCGGTGTGGGTGAGAAAATCACCACCTCTGCCACTGCTCTTAGAGGGTAACACTGGACCAGTCTCCAAGGCAGAAGTACCTGAGGGTGCAGGTAGTGCAGTGACAGTAAAGGCAGTGCTGCCAGGTTGGCTCCTGCCGTGCTGGAGCTGGTGGAGGGGGGGCAGGAGAATCATGTGCATACCTCTCAACCTGGAAACCTCAAAAATCTGGAAGAAGGCCCATGGAAAACACATTAACACAAAATTTGCAAACTTAATTATGTAATCTCACTCACCACAGTGGATTTGTGGGATACTAACAAATTTAAGAACAAATAAAATATTAAACAAAATATAACTAGAATAATAGAGTTTTATTGTATACTAACATTTAAGCTTGTATCAAACAAAATTAACTGCCAGTAACCTGTTATTTTAACAATATTACAGGTTTACAATAACATTTTAAATATTTCCCTATGTTAGAGTCTTTTACTTAAGGCTTTATCCAGATTTTTTGCGTTAGGAAGTTGAAAGGTATGGTTCTGAGAGACAACTGGCTCTATCTTCCCACACTACACTATTGGGGGGGGGGCACAGTCACCCTCACACTGGAATAGCAGCAAATATCTTTTGAATATTCTTATTATTTTATGTAAAGGTTTGGGTTACATGTAGAGTATCATAAGATGGTGCAGTGCTTCTTCTGGAGCCATAATGAGGCTATCAAAAGATGTAATACTTTCCTGGTTCCATAAAGTACAGTTGTGTAGGCTTACCATAAATGCAGATGTTCGAGTGTATTCACTGTTGCAGTCATCACATTTGGGTTATCTGCTTGCAGTAGCCCTCAGTCGGCCTGATTATCAAAGTCTTGGGTCCTGCGTCGGTTGCTGTCATCTTCCGTGACATCAGGTAGTCAGGGGTATAAAACATACAGCCGATGCCATTACATCAGTTTTTCTTGCCCCATATGTCAGGTGCCCCCCAATGGGAAGCAATTAAATACATACATATATATATATGTATGTATCTATATCTATATATATATATATATATATATATATATATATATATATATATATATATATATACATATACATATACATATACATACACACAATGGTATATCTCCAAGAAAAAAGCAAATACACCAAAAGGCTTTTAAGCATAGTAAAGGAGAGTATAGGTATAGCCAAAAGAAGGCAGGGGGCTGGAGGGAGGGTAAAGTACAGTTATGTACCTACCATAAATGTAGATGTTAGAGTGTATTCACTGTTGCAGTCATTACACTTGGGTTATCCTGCTGGCAGGCTACCCGCAGTCGGCCAGAATTCCAAAGTCTAGGTCCGGCATTGGTTGCTGTCACCTCTTCCCTGACATCAGTGCGCCAGGGGTATAAAAGATGCAGCCGACGCCATTTTTTTTCTTGCCCCAGATGACAGGTGTCCCCAAATGGGTAAGCTAAAAAAAATTATGCCAAGAAGCATGCATGTACTAAAATAAACATTTCCTTCATCTACAAGCAAATACACCACATAGGTTGTATAGAATAGAGAAGTACAGAAAAGTCCCAGCAAAGAAAAGGGGGATGGTGGGTGGGTAGCCTGGACTGCAACAGTGAATACGCTCTAACATCTACATTTATGGTAGGTACACAACTGTACTATGTTCATCGTGTTTCACTGTTGCAGTCATTACACTTGGGTTGAATCCCAAAGCTGAGGTTGGGTGGCTGGCCCTAAATAGGATAAGGAGAGGCTACAAGGCCCTGCAGAACTGCGGTGGCAAAGCCTGCTCTGGATTTAGAGTAGAGAGGTAAGTGGTAGCATAGCCGTCCTTAGGCATAGGCCAACTAGGCGGCCGCCTAGGGCACCGCTGTAGCAGGGGTGCTTTTTCAGTGTTTATTTGATGTAAGTAGACCATGATGGGGGCACCAGGTGGTGTGGTGGGGGGCACCGTGGAGCCCTTTTGCTTAGGGCACCAGTCGACCTAAGGCCGCTCCTGAGTGGTAGTGCTTGGTGAATGTGTGCACTGAACTCCAGGTTGCAGCCTCTAGAATGTCTTTGGTTGGTACTCCTCTGAGGAAGGCTGCTGAAGTGGTTGCTGCTCTGGTTGAATGTGGCCTAATGCCCTTAGGCACTGATTTGCCATGTTGTGAATAGCAGAAATGAATGCAGTGTCTTATCCATTTTGAAATAGTCTGCTTTGAGATGGGCTTTCCTTGTGATCCTGCAGCATGAGCTACAGTTGCTCAGTTTTTCTGAAAGCTTTTGTTTTGTCCAAATAGAAGCGTAGCTGTCTGTGTATGTCCAAAGCGTGCAGAAGTCTCTCCCCTTTATTCTGGGGATTTGGATAAAATGTTGGCGAATGAATGGTTTGGATAAGAGCCACACTGGATACTACCTTTGGCATAAATGTTGGGTTTGTCCTTAGAGAAACCCTGTCCTGATGAAAAATGATGAAAGGTTCCACTGCCATTAATGCCTGTAACTCTGAGACTCTTCTTGCTGAAGTTATTGCTAGGAGCAGAGCAGTTTTCCATGACAAGAATTTTATATCAGCTGTATTGGCTGGCTCAAAAGTAGGCAGTGTGAGCTTTTCTAAAACAAAATTGAGGTCCCATGTAGGTATCGGTGCTCTCCTTGGGGGTCTTATGTTTTTTGCCCCTCTGAGGTACTGTCTTAATAGTGGATGAGAGAAAATCGGAGGTTCCGTATTGTAATGAGCTGAAATGGCAGAGGCATGGATCTTAATTGATGAGAAGGATAGGCCTTTGTCCAGCATCTCAGTTAGGTATTGTAAAATCTGAGGTATATTTGGAACAAGTGGTTCGAGTCCTTGTGCCTGGTTCCAAGCACAGAATCTCTTCCATTTTTCTGCATAAGATTTCCTAGTACTGGGCCTCCTGACTTCCAAAATGACATCCATAACAGCTTTAGAGAGAGGTGTGGTCTGAGTGGCTATATTATCTGCCATGCAGCCAGATTTAAGGTTCTGAGTTGACTGTGCAGAATCTGATTGTTTTGTTGAGTCAGAAGATGAGGAATTTGAGGTAAAGCCCAGGCTAGGCCTTGAGACAAGCTCTTTAGGATTGGGTACCAGTGCTGGCGTGGCCAGTCTGGAGCAATCAGAATCATTTTTGGCTTCTCTTGTCTGACTTTTAGGAGCACCTTGGGAAGAAGAGGCAGTGGAGGAAAGGCATAAACTGTCAGTGTTTTCCAGCTGAATGATAGAGCATCCACTTTCCATGCTTGTGAGTGATAAGTTCTTGTGCAGAATCTCTGTAGTTGGCAGTTGTGAGGGGAGGCAAAAAGATCTATGTCTGGGCATCCCCATTTCCTTGTTATCATGTTGAAGACCTGTGGATTTAGTTTCCATTAGTGAGGATCCATGAGATTTATGCTTAGTTCGTCTGCCAGAGTATTTTTCTTTCCTGGCAGGAATTGTGCCTGCAGATGTACTTGATAGGTCAGTGCTGTGTTCCACAAAATCATGGCTTGCCTGCAGAGGGGGTAGGAATGTGTGCCCCCTTGCTTGTTTATGTACCACATAACTGTGGTATTGTCAGTCTTTAGTAATAGTTGTCCTGGATGCAGTAGATCCTTGAAGACAGTCAGGGTATGCTGTACAGCTAGCATCTCTTTTTGATTGATGTGAAGATGCATTTGTTCCTTGGGCCACATGCCCTGAATACATTTTCCTGCCATGTGTGCCCCCCAGGCGTAATCCGAAGCATCTGTTATTGTCTGCCTGGCTATGGGTATGGTTAAAGGATGTCCCTTGTTGTGGTGACAGGCCAGTGCCCACCATCGAAACTCCTGTTGCAGGCAGGCAATAAGAGTTATTGTTTCCAGGCTGTGGCAATGCTGAGTCCAAACACTTTTTAGATACCATTGTAGTTTCCTCATATGCAGTCTTGCATATGGAATTAGTAGAATGCAGGATGCCATGAAGCCCAGAACCTGCAGAATTTTTCTTGCAGGGAGCTGGGTCTTTGTTGCCATCATTTGAAAGTAATGAGTCAGTTGCCTTTGCTTGTCTGGCGTGAGATAAGCCATCTGGACAGTTGTATTTAAGCTTGCACCCAGTAATATTCTCTCTTGAGAGGGCACTAGTTTTGACTTCTTTTCATTTACTGTGTACCCTAGGCAAATTAGTAATCTTTTTACAAACGCCAGATGCTTTAGTAGAATGTCCTTGCTCTCTGCTTGAATAAGGCAGTCGTCCAAGTAGGGATATATTTGAATTCCTTTCTGTCTGCAAAATGCAATTACTGGTACCAGGCATTTTGTGAAGACCCTGGGCGCAGTAGATAAGCCAAAGGGCAGTGCAGATAATTGGTAATGCATTGAGCCAGCTATGAATCTGAGGTATCTTCTGCAAGATTGTCTGATTGGGACATGCAGGTATGCCTCCTTGAGGTCCAAAGTAACTAGCCAAGCCTTCATGTCCAGCATGGGTAGAAGTTGCTACAACGTTAACATTTTGAATTTCAGAATATCCAGGAAAGTATTTAGGATTGACAGGTCCAGTATTGGTCACCAGGCTTTATCCTTTCTGGGTACCAGGAAAAGTCCTGAGTAAAATCCTTGTCCCTGTTCTTGCTGTGGTACTCTTTGAATAGCTCTCATGTCCATGAGAGCAGAAATTTGTTTTTGTGCCAGGTCTGGCATACCTTTCGATTTTGGAAGGGTGTGAAAGTGGAACCCGTAACCCTGAGAAACAATATTCAGTACCCATTTGTCCTGGGTAATCATGTGCCAATTTTGTATGAAAAATGCTAGCTTTCCCCCTAAGGGTGCTGCCAAAAGGTAAGTGCTTGGCATTTGTAGAGGGACGTTATTGGGACTGTTTCCTATAAGGTTGTGATTTGTCTTCTCCTCCTTTGGGGGCTGAAGCACCCCATTGTTTAGGTCTGTATGAGCCTTGGGGCTGAGATCTGCCTCTTGGGCGTCTGTATCTGCTTCTTTGTGGCCTGTCTGACACCGGAAAGGACCAATTTTTAGAAGGCCAGTTTCTGCTAAATCTAGGTGGCTGAACCTGTAAGAAATCCTTTACTGTCTGCATTGACTTTGCTTTATCCTTCATTTTCTTTAACACCTCTTCTGCCTTAACACCAAACAAGAAATCATGCTGTAGTGGAGCATCCAATAATTTTACTTTAACATGATCAGGTAAACTTTGTTCTTTTAACCAAGCATGCCTTTGAATGACAGAGCCTGTAACCGCGGCTCTGCAAGAAGCCTCTAATGAATCAAAACCACATTGCAGAATATGCTTTCCCACTTGTTCAGCTGCATGCAATAAATCCAGCATTTCCTTATTGTCAGGACATTCTGAGTTTGTAAGCATTTTCTGTTTTAACAAAGACATTCGGTATTGTTGATATTTAAGCATGTGAAAAGTACAGTTTTGTACCTACCATAAATGTAGATGTTCGAGTGTTCACATTGCTGCAGTCATCACACTTGGGTTATCCTGCCGTCAGGCAGCCCCCGCAGTTGGCCAGAGTTCCAAAGTCTTGGTCTGGCATTGGTTGCTGTCGCTTCTTCCCTGACGTCAGTGCGCCAGGGGTATACAAGAGGCATCCAACGCCATTTTCTTCAGTTTTTCTTGCCCCAGATGTCAGGTGCCCCCAAGTAGGTAGGCAATACATATTGCTAATTAAACATGTAAAGGAAATAAAAGGAATACCTTCAGTTACAAGCAAATACACCACAAAGGTTGTACAAGATAGAAAGGTATAGAAAAGTTCAGCTAGGTCAGAGGGGATGGAGGGAGGGTAACCTGGACTGCAGCAGTGTGAACACTCGAACATCTACATTTATGGTAGGTACAAAACTGTACTATGTTCATCGTGTTACACTGCTGCAGTCATCACACTTGGTTTGAATCCCAAAGCTAAGGATGGGCCGGTGGAACTAAACAGGGTTTGGAGAAGCTAGTAGGCCCTGCAGAACTGCAGTGGCAAAGCCAGCTCTGGTTTTAGAGTATAGAGGTAAGTGATAGTGCTTGGTTAAGGTGTGCACTGAACTCCAAGTTGCAGCCTCCAAAATATCCTTGGTTGGTACCCCCCTGAGAAAGGCTGTTGATGTAGTTGAAGCCCTGGTGGAATGGGACCTAAATGCTAGCAGGTACAGGTTTCCCATGATGTGTGTAGCAGAAACGGATACAATGTCCTATCCATTTTGAAATGGTCTGTTTTGAGATAGCTTTTCCTTGTGATCCTGCAGCATAGGATACAAAGAGCTGGTCAGATTTTCTGAAAGCCTTAGTTTTATCCAAGTAGTAACGTAATTGCCTGTGAATGTCCAAAGAGTGCAGGAGCCTTTCTCCTTTGTTCTGGGGGTTTGGGAAAAGGTGGGCAAATGAAAGGTTTGGTTTAGGGCCACACTGGATACCACCTTTGGCATAAAGGAAGGGTTAGTTCGTAGAGCGACTCTGTCTTGATGAAAAATTATGAAATGCTCCACTGCCATTAGGGCCTGTAGCTCTGAGACTCTTCGTGCTGAAGTTATTGCTAGCAGCAAGGCAGTTTTCCATGATAGAAACTGTAAATCAGCTGTAAAAGCTGGTTCAAAGGGCGGCAGTGTAAGCTTTTCCAGAACAAAGTTGAGATCCCAAGTTGGTGTTGGTGCTCTCCAGGGCGGTCTTATGTTCTTAGCCCCTCTGAGGTACTGTCTTAGCAGTGGATGTGAAAATATAGGAGGATCTGTGTTGTAGTGAGCTGAAATCGCTGAGGCGTGGATCTTAATAGATGAAAAAGAAAGTCCTTTGTGCAACATCTCAGTTAAATATTGTAGAATCTGAGGAATATTTGGAACAAGGGGATTTTGTCCTTTAGCCTGGTTCCAGGCGCAAAATCTTTTCCATTTGTCTGAATAGGTTTTCCCATTGCTGGGCCTTCCTGGCCTCCAGAATGACATCCATAACAGCTTTAGAGAGAAGTGTTGACTGGTTGCTTAGGTAATTTGCCATGCAGCCAGATTTAAAGTCTTGAGCTGGCTGTGTAGAATCTGATTGTTTTGCTGAGTGAGCAGGTGAGGAATTTGAGGCAAAATCCATGGTGGGCCTTGAGCCATGTTCCTTAGTATTGGATACCAGTGCTGGCGTGGCCAGTCTGGAGCAATGAGTATCATTTGTGGCCTCTCTAATCTGGCTTTCAGCAGCACCTTTGCTAGAAGAGGCAGTGGAGGAAAGTCATACACTGTTGATGTTTTCCAACTGAATGAGAGGGCGTCCACTTTCCAAGCTAGTGGGTGGTATGTCCTTGTGCAAAACTTCCGAAGTTGGTAGTTTTGGGGGTTGGCAAACAGATCTATGTCTGGGCGACCCCATTTTTGTGTTATCATTGCGAATATTTGTGGATCTAGTTTCCACTCTTGAGGATCCATGATGTTTCTGCTTAGATAGTCTGCCAATGTGTTTTTCTTTCCTGGCAGGAATTGTGTTTGTAGTTGAACTTGGTAGGTCAGTGTTGTGTTCCACAAGGTCACTGCTTGCCTGCATAGGGGGCCACACACTCCTACCCCCTATGCAGGCAAGGTCACTGCTTGCCTGCATAGGGGGTAGGAGTGTGTGGCCCTTTGCTTGTTTATGTACCACATTACTGTGGTGTTGTCTGTCTTTATTAGGAGTTGTCCTGGATGTAGGAGGTCCTTGAAAGCTGTTAGGGCATTTTGTACAGCTAGCATCTCTTTTTGATTGATCTGCAGATGCCTTTGATCTGTAGACAATTTGCTCTGAATGCACTGTCCTGCCATGTGTGCTCCCCAGGCATAATCCGATGCATCTGTTGTTATAGTTTGCCTGGCTGTGGGTAAGATAAAAGGCTGACCCTTGTTGAAGTGACATGCCTGAACCCACCATAGAAACTCCTGTTGAAGGCAGGGAATGAGTGGTATTATTGTTTCCAAGCTGTGGCTGTGTTGAGTCTATACGCTTTTCAGGTACCATTGCAATTTCCTCATATGCAGTTTTGCAAATGGTATTAGTAGTATGCAAGATGCCATGAATTCCAAGGCCTGCAGAATTTTTCTTGCAGGGAGTTGGATCTTTGTTGCCATCATTTTGAAGTATTGAGTCAGTTGTGCTTGCTTGTCTGGCATGAGATAAGCCATCTGGGCCGTTGTATTTAAGCTGGCACCCAGGAATATTATGTCTTGTGAGGGCACTAGTTTTGATTTCTTTTTGTTTACTGTGTACCCTAGGCAACTTAATAGGTGTTTGACAAACGCCATATGCTTTAAAAGAATGTCCTTGCTTTCTGCTTGAATAAGGCAGTCATCCAGGTATGGATATATTTGAATTCCTCTTTGTCTGCAGTATGCAATTACTGGTGCCAGGCATTTTGTGAAGACCCTGGGTGCAGTAGATAAGCCAAAGGGCAGTGCAGAGAATTGATGAGTTGGACCTGCAATAAATCGGAGGTATCTTCTCCAATTTTGTCTGATAGGGACATGCAAGTATGCCTCCTTGAGATCCAGCATTACTAGCCAAGCCTTCTTGCCTAGCATGGGAAGAAGTTGCTGTAGTGTTAGCATCTTGAATTTGGGTACTTGCAGATAAGTGTTTAGAATTGAGAGGTCCAGAATGGGTCTCCAGGCTTTATCCTTTCTGGGGACTAGAAAGAGTCTTGAGTAAAATCCTTGTCCTTGCTCTTGTGTAGGTACCTGTTGAATGGCTCTCATGTCCATGAGAGCTGTAATTTGTTTTTGAGCCTCTGCCCATCGATTTGGTGGCAGATTTGGCATTCCTTTTATCTTTGGTAAAGTGTGAAAGTGGAATCTGTATCCTTGTGAGATGATATTTAGGACCCATTTGTCTTTTGTGATGATGTGCCAGTTGTCTGCAAAAAGTGCTAATTTTCCTCCCAAGGGAGCTGCCAAGAGAGATTTGCTTGGCAGTCTGAGGGTTAAGTCATTGTGTTTGTCTTCTGATAGCTTGGGACCAGTCTTCTCCTCCTTTCTGGGTTGTGGTAACCCATTGGCAAGGCTTGTAACAGCCTTGTGACTGACCTCTGCCCCTTGGGCATCTGTATTTGCCCCTCTGTGGTCTGTCAGAAGCTGGAAAGGACCAGTTTTTTGTTGGCCAATTTCTGCTGAAATGAGGGAGTTGAACCTGTAAAAAATCCTTGACCATTTGCATGGATTTTGCCTTATCCTCCATTTTCTTTAAAACCTCTTCTGCTTTTACACCAAATAAAACATCCTGCTGTAAAGGTGCATCCAATAACTTTGCTTTAACATGATCATGTAGGGTTTGTTCTTTTAACCAAGCATGCCTACGTATGACAGACCCAGTCACTGCTCCTCTACAGGAAGCCTCCAATTAATCAAATTCACATTGCAAAGTATGTTTTCCCACTTGTTCAGCTGCATGCAACAAATCTTGCGTTTCCTTGAAATCAGGCTGCTCTGAATGTGTGATCATTTTTTGTTTTGAGACATCAGGTATTGCTGATATTTCAGCATGTGAAACTGGCAATTTAAGGCCCTCATAGCTAAGTAGCTGAGGTATATACTTTCTTTCCTCATCTGTCTAGAGCTCTGGAATCCCTTTCAGAGGGTAAAGGATTTTTAGCAATAGAAGCCTTAACCCCTTTGGGACCCTGGGAAATGGTTTCTGGGTCAGCAACAGGGCTTTTATATACGAATTTGTGTGAGTCAGGGACTCTGTAGTATCTGTCTAGTTTGGCTGGTGCAGGAGGTAGAGAGTCTGGGTTTAGGCTAGATTCTAAATAAACATCATCCACAATGTCTAACACGGGTGGGATAGCAAGTGGTCTGTGCTGGGGTAGTAAAAGGAACTCTCGGAGCCTTTTCTTAGAATCAGAGTAACCCTGGCCTTCCCAGTGGAAATGTTCCCTCATGGTATGTAAAGTTTTCCCAAAAGAGTAATCTTCTGGGGGAGATGCTGAGGGAATAGACTTTTCAGCATCAGAGTCTTAAGGGGGAAAAGAGTATTCCTGTTCCTCAGAAGAATCTGAGGAAATTGAGACCTGGTCAGAGGAAGTGTAATCCTCCTCCTGTCTTGGCCTTTTATCAGGAGGGGGATGGGAACCCCTGATTAGGGTAATTAAATCTTCAGCCATCTTAAGCATCTGTTTCTTAGGCATGGGGCCTTGTACTGGAGACTGCTGTACAGTCTTTTTTGCTTTTAAAGGAGTTTTCAACTTTACATAGGATTTCATTGCGAGTGTAGTCGGTCTGAAGACACCTTCTGCAACTGAAGGCGTTTCAAATGCACCGGAATCTCCTTCAGCCCTGGAGTCGGAAGGGGCTAAAGATGAAGGCTGTGGACGCCTAGTAATCTTCGCTTGGGAATCGGAAGCCGTCTGAGGTTCTAAATCAGCGGTCGTCAGGGGCTGCGTAGGCGCCTCACTGAAAACCGGAGAACCGGCGACTGGCCCAGCAGAGGCCTCGGAGTCTGGTTTGGGTCTCGGCTGCCTGTCCTTATCCTTGCGTTTTTTATGCATTCCGATTGTCGGTTGCTCCGACGGCATGGTATAATTAAATTTCCTACCAAAGTAATGTCGGGCGAAATCAAACCGACGTTGAATAGTTCGTTTGTTACACATAGCACAAAACCGACAACCTGTGATGTCGTGGTCTGGGCCTAGGCAAGGAATACAATAAGAATGGAAGTCCTTATGAGGTATTTGCTTCCCACAAGAAATGCAATTGTTAACTTTTTCTGATATCGGACTGAGGCAAGAAAAGGTTCCCCAATGGGGTACTTAGCTTTATTGAAGACTTTGGTCTGAAATTCGATTTGAAAATCTCAGGAGTTGGCCGACCGGCACTTGCAAACTGCTTCTGCTTCGGGCACCGCGCAGCAAAAAAGACTTAAGAAAATGGCGTCAGATGCCTCTTATATATCCCTGGCGCACTGACGTCAGGGAAGAAGCGACAGCAACCGATGCCGGACCAAGACTTTGGAACTCTGGCCGACTGCGGGACCACCTGACGGCAGGATAACCCAAGTGTGATGACTGCAGCAGTGTAACACAATGAACATCTGGCAGTTTAAAGCCCTTACAGCTGAAGTAGTAGAAGTGTAAACTCCCCCCCCCCCCAATCTATCCAGAGCTCTGGAATCCCTATAAGAGGGGACAGGATCTTTTGCAGTGGAAGCCTTAACCCCTTTGGGACCCTGAGAAATTGTTTCTGGGTCAGCAGCAGGGTTTCTATAAAGACATTTATGAGAGTCTGGGACCCTGTAGTACCTGTCTGACTTGACTGGTGCAGGGGGTAAAGAATCAGGAGACAAACTGGATTCAGAGAAAATATCAACAATATCAAGCACAGGGGGGATAGCCAGGGGTCTGTGCTGAGGCAATAAAAGAAAGTCTCTGAGCCTTTTCTTGGATTCTGAATAATCCTGGTTTTCCCAATGGAAATGCTCCCTCATGGTGTGCAAGGTTTCCCCAAAAGAGTAATCCTCAAGCGGAGAGGCTGAAGGTATAGATTCTTCTGCATCAGAGTCCTCATAGGGAAGGAGTGAATATCCCTGATCTGAAGAGGAATCAGAGGAAATAGAATCCTGGTCAGAGCAGTCATAGTCAGCGTCTTGCCTAGGCCTTTTATCAGGAGGGGGATGGGAACCCATGATCAAAGTAATTAGGTCCTCGGCCATTTTAAGCATCTGTTTCTTTGGCATGGATGACTGTCCAGGAGAATGCTGTACTTGTTTCCTTGTCTTTAGTGGTGTTTTTGACTTTGCCTTGGCTGCTGTAGTGGACTTAATAGTAAGCTGTGACGGTCTGAAAACACCCTCAGAAACCAATGCCTGCTCGGCAGCTCCGGACCCATCTGAGGGAATAGTTTCCGCAGGCCCAATACCTTGAGTTTCCAGAGGCCTAGGGGTCTCCACATGGGAGTCGGATGCAGCCTGTGGCTCTGAGGTAGCAAGTGTCAGGGGCTGCGAAAGCGCCTCACTGAGAACCGGCGAACCGACGACTGGCCTAGAACAGGCTTGGTCAGTTTTGGACCTCGGATGCCTGTCCTTTTCTTTGTCTTTGCGTTTTTTATGAATTCCGGTCATCGGTTGTTCCAACGGCATTATGTAGTTAAATCTTCTGCCAAAGTAATGCAAAGCAAAATCAAACAGACCCTTAATAGTGTGTTGGTTGAATCTAGCACAAAACCAACAACTAGCAACATCGTGGTCAGGGCCTAGGAAAGGAATACAGTAAGAGTGAAAATCCTTATCAGGTATTTGCTTCCCACAAGAAATACAATTGTTAACTTTTACTTGACATCGGTCTGGAGTAAGAAAAAGTTTCCCCAATGGGGTACTTAGCTTTATTGAAGACTTCAGTTCTGAAATTTAGTTTCGAAAATCTCAGGAGTCGGCTGACCGGCACTTGCGAACTGCTTTTGTTTCGGGCACCGTGCGGCAATAAAGACTGAAGAAAATGGCGTCGGCTGCATCTTTTATACCCCAGGCGCACTGACGTCAGGGAAGAGGCAACAGCAACCAACGCCGGACCTAGACTTTGGAATTTTGGCCGACTGCGGGTAGCCTGCCAGCAGGATAACCCAAGTGTAATGACTGCAACAGTGAAACATGACTGCAACAGTGAATACACTCAACATCTACATTTATGGTAAGTGTACACAACTGTACTATGTTCTTCGTGTTTCATTGTTGCAGTCATCACATTTGGGTAGATTCCCAAAGCTAAGGATGGGAGGAGGAATTTAGATAGCATTAGGACCAGCTATAAGGCCCTGCAAGACTGCAGTGGCAAAGCCAGCTCTGGACTTATTGAATATTGGAAAATGGTAATGCTTGGTGAAAGTATGTACAGAACTCCAGGTTGCAGCTTCTAGGATGTCCCTGGTAGGGACACCTCTGAGAAAGGCTGTAGAGGTAGATGCAGACCTGGTTGAGTGGGGTCTAATCCCCTGTGGGATAGGTTTTCCATGGTGCTTATAGCAGAAATTAATGCAATGGCCTATCCATTTAGAAATGGTTTGCTTGAAAATAGCCTTCCCCTCTGCCCCTGAAGCAAATGCCACCAGTAGTTGTTCAGATTTCCTTTGAGGTTTAGTCCTGTCCAAGTAAAATCTAAGTTGTCTGTGCACATCTAAGGAGTGCAGTATGCATTCCCCTTTGTTCTGTGGATTAGAAAAGAAGGCTGGCAAATGAATGGACTGATTAAGAGCCACACTGGATACCACCTTGGGCATGAAGGAGAGATTGGTCCTGAGGGACACCCTGTCCGCATGAAAGATGATGAAAGACTCCACTGCCATAAGGGCCTGTAATTCATATACCCTTCTTGCTGAAGTGATTGCTAAAAGGAAGGCCGTTTTCTAAGAAAGGAATTTTAACTCTGCACTTGCAGCCGGCTTAAAAGGAGGAAGAGTGAGTTTTTCCAATACAAAGTTAAGGTCCCAGGCTGGAGTTGGGGCGCTCCTGAGTTTTTGGTCCCTCTGAGGAACTGCTTGAGCAGTGGATGAGAAAAGAGGGGTGGTTCTGTGTTGTAATGAGCAGAAATGGCTGAGGCATGAATTTTGATGAAGGAAAAAGAAAGGCCCTTGTGAAGCATCTCAGTTAAGTATTGAAGAATCTGAGTTAAGTTGGGCGCTGCTGTGGCCATCCCTTGAGTTTGGTTTCAGGCACAGAATCTTTTCCATTTTTCAGCATAAGATTTTCTAGTACTAGGCCTCCTTGTCTTCAAAATGACATCCAACACTTGTTTACTGAGGGATGGTAATGGAGAAATTAGGTAATTGGCCAGGCTGCCAGGTTCAGGGTTTGAAGCTGAGGGTGCAGAATCTGGCTCTCCTATTGTGACAGCAGGGTAGGGTGCCATGCAGCCAGCAATGAAACTCTCCGCAAGACAGTATACCAGTGTTGGCGTGGCCAGTCTGGTGAAATCAGTATCGTCCTTGGTTTGTCCTGTTTGATCTCTAGTAGTACTTTGGAGAGGAGAGGCAGAGGGGGAAAGGTATAAACTGATAGACTTTTCCAGCTGAAGGACACAGTATCCACTTTCCAAGCTTGTTTGTGAGGAGTCCTTGTGCAGAATTTGTCCAACTGGTAGTTCTAGGGGGAGGCAAACAGGTCTATATCTGGGCTCCCCCATTTGTTTATCAACATGTTGAAAGTATTTGGTTCCAGTTTCTACTCGTGTGGGTCCACGAGATTTCTGCTTAGCTCGTCTGCCAATGTATTTAGTTTTCCTGGCAGGACTTGAGCCTGTAGATGCACTTGGTAGCTCAGGGCTGTGTTCCACAGAGCCATGCCTAGTCTGCAGAGGGGGTAAGAATGGGTACCCCCCTACTTGTTTATGTATCACATAATGGTAAAGATGGACAACACCACTGTTAATTGTCCTGGAAGAATGTGGTCCTTGAAGGCTGTCAGAGCGTTCCGTACAGCTAACATTTCTTTTTGATTGATATGCAGGTGCATTTGACTTGGGTTCCATTTGCCCTGAATGCACTTCCCTGCCAGGTGAGCCCCCCATGCACAGTCTGATGCGTCTGTTGTTAGGGTTTGGGTGGCAGGGGGTAAAGTGAATGGTAGTCCCTTGTTTAGGTGGCAGGCCTCTGCCCACCAAAGGAACTCTAACTGTAGGCAAGGTATAATAGGAATCATTGCTTCTAGATCCTGAGAATGTTGACACCATAGGCTTTTTAGAGCCCACTGTAGTTTTCTCATATGCAGTCTTGCATATGGAATTAGCAGAATGCAGGAGAATATGAACCCCAAGGCTTGCAGTATTTGCCTTGCAGATAGCAGGGTCTTTGTGGCCATTAGTTTGAAGTAAGTTGTCAAATGAATTTGTTTCTCTGGCATGAGGAAAGCCATCTGGGAAGTTGTGTTCAAGTTTGCTTCCAGGAATATAATTTGTTGACAGGGTACCAGATGTGATTTATTTTCGTTTATGGTGTACCCCAGACAAGTTAGCACCTTTTGTACAAATGCCAGATGATTCAAAAGTATGTCCTGGCTTTCTGCCTGAATTAGACAATCGTCCAGGAATGGGTATATTTGAATATTTCTTTGCCTGCAAAATGCAATGACTGGAGCTAGGCACTTTGCGAATACCCTGGGTGCAGTAGATAAGCCAAAGGGCAGTGCAGAGAACGGATAGTGCATGTAGCCTGCTTTGAAGTGTAGGCATCTTCTGCAAGATTCCCTGATTGGGATGTGCAGGTAGGCTTCCTTTAAATCCAGTGTTGCCAACCAGGCATCTTTGCCTAGCATAGGAAGCAACTGGTGAAGAGTTAGCATCGTGAATTTTGGAATCACCAAACAGATGTTTAAGATGGAAAGGTCCATGACAGGATGCCATGAATTGTCTTTTCTGGGTACCAGGAAGAGTCTTGAGTAGAAACCTTGTTCCTTTTCCTCTTCTGGTACAGTCTGAATAGCCTTTATGCTTAAGAGAGAGAGAGTACTTGCTTTTGAGCCTCTGCCCACTGATTTGGGGGTAGATCTGGCCAACCGTTTGGGGTTGGTAACGTGTGGAAGTGAAATCTGTATCCTTGGGAAACTATATTTAAAACCCATTTGTCCTGGGTAATGAGTTCCCAGTTTTTGGCCTGCAGAGCAATCTTTCCCCCTAAAGAAGCAGTCAGTTGAGAAGTAGTTGGAAGTTTTAAAGTTAAGTCATTGAGACAGCTTACCATAGCGGGAAGTCTTACTACTCCCTGATTTGGAAGTGGGAGCCCCTCACTGCTTAGTCCTGTGCGTACCCTGGGACTAAAGGCTGGGTGCCCTGCTGGTTCTGGGTTTGGACTGAGAAGACCTGGAAGAGACAGGAAAGGACCAATTCTTACAAGGCCAATGCCTACTAAATCTGGGAGGATGTACTTACAGGAAATCTTTAACAGTTTGTGTAGATTTAGCTTTTTCCTCCATCTTTTTAAGTACTTCTGCTTTGTTGCCAAACAGGCTGTCTTGGTTTAAGGGAGCATCCAGCAATTTAGCCTTAACATGATCTGGCAAAGAATGCTCCTGAAGCAAAGCATGCCTTCTAAATACAGACCAGTGACAGCAGCCCTGCAAGATGCCTCTAATGAATCAAAACCACATTGCAAAGTATGTTTTCCAACTTGTTCAGCAGAATGCATTAAATCCTGTAAAGCTTTATTTTCAGCACAGTCAGGAATCAACATCATTTTCTGTTTAAGCAATCCAATAATATGTTGCTGATACTTTAACATATGAAACTGGCAGTTTAAGGCCCTAATGGCCAATATTGCATAAGTGTATACCTTCTTACCCCATCTATCCAGCACCCTGGAATCTCTATCACAGAGAGGGTATGATTTTTGGCAGTAGTAGCCTTAAAGCCCTTGGGACCCTGTGAAATGGTCTCAGGATCCGCGGTAGCAATTTTAAAAAGGAACTTGTGAGAGTCAGGAACCCTGTAATACCTATCAGGTTTTCTGGTAGCAGGAGGTAAAGAATCAGGGGCCAGGCTAGATTCCGAGAAGGCATCATCAACAATGTCCAGTACATGAGGTACAGCTAAAAGCCTGTGTTGGGGCAGGAGTAAGAAACCCCTGAGCCTCTTTTTGGAGTCAGAGTAATCCTGGCTTTCCCAGCGAAAATGCTCCCTAACAGTATGCAAGGTTTCACCAAAAGAGAAATCCTCTGGAAGGGAAGCAGAGGGAATGGAGTCCTCTGCATCAGAATCCTCATAGGTAGATAAGGGTAAATCCTGGTCATCAGTGGAAACAGAAATTTCAGAGACCTGATCAGAAGAATCAGAAGGAAATCAGTCCTAGGTCTCTTAGAGGAGGAAGGGTGGCTTCCCCTGATTAGAGTAATAAGGTCTTCAGCCATTCTTATTTGTTTTTTAGCATAGGGGCCTGACCATGCAGTCTGGGCATCGGTTTTCTAGGCATGGATCGAGTTTTAGGCCTTGAAGAAGAAGATGGCATTGGTTTAATATGCAAGTCAGTCAGCCTGAATACACCCTCAGAAGCCGGTGCCTGCACAGCTGCACTGGACCCATCCATGGTAGAGACATCAGCAGGTTCCACAGTCGAAGCATTTTGCGGCATACCGGACTCTGAATGGGTCTCAGTAGAGGCCTGCGAATCTGAAGTAACAGGTATCAGGGGCTGCGAAAGCACCTCACTGAGTACAAGCGAAATGGCGACTAGCTTAGAAGAAGTGTCGTCGGCAGCTTTGGACCTATACGATCCGTCTCTGTCTTTATCTTTGCATTTTTTCGGAATGTCTGTAGTCGGGTGGCTTACTGAAGCCATTTCTGGATAATTGAACAGAGTACCAAAATATTTAGAAGCGTAAATGAACAGACGACGAATAGTTCGAGGTTTGAATAGGGCACAAAACCGACAGCGAAGTACGTTGTGGTCTGGGCCTAAGCAAGAAATGCAGTACGAATGAAAATCTTTATGTGGTATTTGCTTTCCACAAAAAATACAATTGTTAACTTTTACTGACATCGGTTTAGAGCAAGAAAAAGGTTCCCCAACGGGGTACTTAGCTTAGTTGAAGACTTCGGTTCTGAAACTCGAAAACAAAAATTTCAGGAGTCGGCCGACCGGCACTTGCGAACTGCTTCTGCTTCAGGCACCGCACGGCAAGAAAGACTGATGTAATGGCGTCGGCTGCATGCTTTACACCCCTACCTGACATCATGGAAGATGAGACGGTAACCGACACAGGACCCAAGACTTTGATAATCATGACGACTGAGGGCTACTGCAAGCAAATAACCCAAATGTGATGACTGCAACAGTGAAACACGAAGAACATCAGTGAAGTCACGGAACAGTGATTTCTTTCCCCAGGGAAAAAAAAATCACTGTTCAAAAAAAAAAAAAAAAAAAATTATAAAGACAAAATAAAGTGGGGGCTGTGCCCCCCACATACACCCTACTTAAATATACCAACTCAGAAATCGCACCACAGTTGAGGAAACAACAAAGTCCCGAGAACGGCCCAGTGATTTTTTTTCCTGGGGTGGGGGGTAGCTGTTCTGTAACTTCGCTGTTTTGTGATTTCGGGTTTTACGTGTCAATGAAAGAGCGTTCACTCTTTCGTCATTTCATTTATTTAATATAGACCCAATGTATCATATTACTGACTTACAGTAATGACAATTCCTTTACCAGATTTAAAAAAAAAAAAAACTTATGAAGGACAGGTTGAAAATATGATTACATCAGGAGCATTCAGGAACATAGGAAATCTATGTCCTTGGGCTGTTTACCTCTTATGGTAGTGTTGTCTGTACTTGCTCCCTGTAACTTCTGTTGTGACTGGAGGATTTTTCCAAGTTTTCTGGAACAGTTTTCTTACATCAGCAAATCATAGCTAATGCATCAGCTCAGATTTAAGTTTCATCTATTGTTACTTTGTAATTAATTATTTTGTAATCAACCAACAGTACTTGACTGGATCTATAAAATGTGAGATTATTTTTGTATTATTTTTGTTTGTATTCTGATGCAGTCCCCATTAAGAGGGATGAAAGTGCTTAATGTTTGCAATAAAACAGTTTTTTTTAACGACTAAAACCCTTGTTTTTCATGCAATAATATCATTTGGTTCCTGGTATTTGTTTAACTCATTCACACTATACTTGGAGGTACAATAAAAGTTAGCCAGTTGAACTCATTTTCTATACTGATGCCCTCCCACATCAGTGGCAGTTGTTAATGGTGATCATGCTCTTCCCTGTCAGCTTGTATCTGGGCTAGCCAAAACTTTCACCCAGTCTAATTAGATTATTAGTGATGTTTGCCCTAGGAGTGCCAAAAATGGATGAAAATATTGTTATAACATGATTAGTAAACAGTCAGTATCTGTTATGTAATATGTTCTAAGTTGTGTTGTATGCTGTGGAAAATGGTTTCCACACAGATGTCTGTTAACAGGCAATAATACTATTCTGTGTGCTATTAACAATCATGGCTATGGCCCTCGTAATCAAATGGAAGTGGAGAATGTGCCAGGAACAGTGGTTCTGAAGGGTATGCTGCAACAAAGAAGATACAAGCCTGAAAAACCAGAAATAGCCTGGACATTTTCTACTAATACTGCAGACAGAAGGAAGCTGTTTGAAGTCACGTTTGGAGTGTATCCGAATTAGAATGAGATATCAGAATTTTTTTTGTAAGTGCAAAACAAAAGGTTTACTACTGCCGTTCTTTATCAATGCAGCACAGAGTCCATCCATGCTGCCTTGCCCCCTGAACAACTCTGATTCTAGCTTTCACTTCTTCAGACTTCCTCTCTCTTCAACCACCCCTCCCATATACTCAAAAATGCTAACCTGTTCCATGGTTTTCCTTCTATCTCAATTCTCAACTTCTTTTGATTTCCATTATTTGCCGTCATTGCAACTGGCTTTGCTGTACTCAGTTTCATCCTGTGTACCTTCTGTTTTGCCCTGCATTCCCCTATCATCTGCTGCAGTTCTTGTTCTGAGCCTGCATGTAATGCACATTACTATAGGTTCATAGGTAAACACTGGACTAGCTGTCCTTCTGGGTCATTTTAAGCCTAGCCAGTTTCTCTCAAAGGTGAGATCAAATCCTGTGCCTTGTCTACGTGAGGCAAACACCTTAACCATTACGACAACCATAACCTGAACCACTATGGCAATCCCAACATAGTCTGCATGGTTGGGAGGGTGGCCTAGTGGTTAAGGTGTTTGCCTTACAAACACAAGGTGCAAGGTTCGAGTTTCACAAGGGTTAATTGGCTAGGCTTAAAATGGCTCGCAAGGGCAGTTAGCTTAGTACTAATCTATGAACCTATGAATCTATGAACTATGAAGCATGCAGCAGCTTTGATGAACTGCCCCCTGACATGCTTGCTAATGTAGTCCATCACCAGTATGAACAACAGTGGGTTCAGAGCTGAACCCTGATGCACATCTACTCCTACTAGGAAGCCCAGTGCAAGTCCGGACACCAGTCGTACTTGTATTAGTGTGTCCTTGTATATAGCCTGCACTAATTCTACCCATGTTTCTGGGACTTTGATCCATCACAAGACTGCCCAAATCAGCTTTCTTGGAACTTTGTCATATGCTTTCTCCAGGTTTAGGAATGCCAAAGTTGGACATTTTCCTCATCTCTAGCTTTTTCTCAACTATCTGTCTCACTGCAGATATTAGGTCAGCTGCGCTGCATCCAGATCTGAATCCAAACTGCTCATCTTCCATCTTACTTTCTACTACTCTGCTTATTTATCAATCATCCTCTCCAGAACTTTCAGGCAGTGTGATGGAAGTTTTGATGCATCCACATTGCCAAAGTTATGAATGTCTCCTCAGACTTGTACACTGGCAAAAGCCTGCTTGCATCTGGGGTATGCCGCTCTCTCCATACTGTTATGAAAATTCTAAGGAGCCATTTCTCCCCTAATTCACTCAATATCTTGACCACATTTGTCATGACCCCGTCTGAGCATGCTGCTTTCCCTGATTTAATTTTCCTAAGTGTTGTTCTTACTTCTTCTATGGTGGGCACCTCCTCTTTTTTCATCGATGGCTGTGTCTGGGACTGTACAGCTTTTGTGAGGTTTTCTTCATTTAGAAGCTTCTGGAAGTGCTCCTTCCATCTGCCTTTGATGTCCTGTGGACTGGTGAACAAGTTGTTGCTAGCATCCCTCATGAAGGGAGCCTGATGACTTTCTTTCTGTCTTGACCTTGCAACTTGATAGTTTCTTTGTGCCATCTACTGAGTCACTTTACAGAAAGTGGTTGAGTGCCTCTGATGCCTTGTCCTTTGCTATTACAACTGCTCTTCATTGCCTCTTTGTTGGCCAGCCAGTATACCTTCTTTGTCTGGTCAATTTCTTTTTCATCCCCACATTTTCCTGAACTCCTTGATGACTTCCTGGATTTCTGCACTCCCCCCAACAGGTTTCCTTATGTACCTTATTTCCATACCTGGCTTAGCCACATAACTGTTCTGCAGTCCTCACACATACTGTTTTGAGATGCTGCCATTCTTCTTCAACCCCACTTATTTCCTCTTCTTCTTGAGGTGCTAGAGCCCAGAGTATTTCCTTGAACTCTTGTCCTTCCTCTAAAATCAACTTGCAGGTCTTCAGCCTAGTCTCTGTTGACCTTAGAGCCTTCTCTGACCACTGTTTGCAGCTTACTGTGGCAGTCAGCAGTTTATGATGTGGGCCAACTGTTTCACTGTGGACGATTTTGCAATCAATGATTCTACTCAATCCCCTTTACTTAATAGGAAGATGCCAACCTGTGTTGCATGTTGGCCACTCTTGTATGTGATTTTGTAACTCTCTCTCTTGGTGAACCATGTGTTGGCCACCATCAACCCATCTGCTAGACAGAAGTCTAGAAGGGCCTGTCATTTGCTCCTGTTGCCCCATCCATGTGGGCCATGGCAGTCTTCATATCCATTCTGTCTGTCCTATGTGCATTTATCTCTCCCATTACAAACACCATCTCATGTTGTTATGCTTTATCTAGCAAATACTGCAACCTGAATGCACTCTTTTCCTCACTATCACAACTCTGCTGTAATGCACAGGCTGAGATTGAGAATAGTGCCCTATCGTTCGACTTGTGGCAATCAGACTTCAGTGTATCACCAAGTCTGATGACAGACCTCACAGTCTTTGGACAGTGCTCTTACCACAATTCACACACATTTCTAGTCTGCCCTGCCCAAGAGTATTAGACTCTGGATCCTAGCCAAGTGGCTTTACTGCACTGCCCTTCGATCTTATCTCCTTGATACAGAAAATGTCCAGCCTCCTCCTTACCATCATGTCATCCACTTCAAAGCTACTTCCCGTCAATGAATCTATACTGAGTACAGCAATTCTTAGTTCATATTTGGCAGGATGATTGGTTTTATATCTATCGTTCACTCAAAAGAGCTATCCCAGGTAACCCAAACTTGGCAACTGAACACTGGCCAGCCAGCAGATTACCAACCCAGGGCTGCAGTACTTTATTGTAGGCAGAAATTGGTCAACATTGGCAAATATCATTGCCCATTCTTTCAGTGACAGTAGTCAATACGACCAGATTACCTAAAGTCACTTTCTACAGTGTCAAGTGGGTAGCTCTGCCATGGCATGCAGTCTGTGATCCATGTTCTCCTACATAGAGGATACTGCGAACCATGGTGGATGCCTCACATAAGTATTTATAATGCTGGCATACACTGTTGTATATACATCCAAGTACAGTAAACACATTTTATCAGAATTTCATTTCCTATTTATCTCCTGCTAAAATTTAATATGTTCCACATAGGTTCCCATACACATTATTTTACACTAATTGTTTCTTGCCACACGACCAGCAAATCAGTTATAATAGAGACAGAGTTACTTTCATGCCCTAGAGTTTAACTTAGTTTGCTTTTACCCTACACTTGTATGCTCTTTGGCGAATGGGAATGTATGCACAAGCACCAAAATTAAACATTTCCTCCAACCCCTTCAATAGTCCGTCCTTGTATGTATGCACAAGTACCAAAATGAAACACCCCCACCAATGATCCCTTCAGTAGTCTGTCCATCCATGTATTTATGCACAAGCACCAAAATGAAGCATCCCTGCCCCCATGACCCCTTCACTAGTCTGACCTTCCATGTATGCATGCACAAGCACCAAAATGAAACATTCCCTCTAAGACCCTTCCAGTAGTCTGTCCCATCTATTTATGTATGCACAAGCACCAAAATGAAACATCCCTCCCCCCATGACCCCTTCACTAGTCTGACCTTCCATGTATGCATGCACAAGTACCAAAATGAAACATCCCCCACTGACCCCTTCAGTGGTTTCTCATGTATGCATAAGCACCAAAATAATTTTCCACAAGGACCCCTTCAGTAGTCTGTCCATGTAAGCACGCAAGCACCAAATGAAAAATGACCCCCCAAACAATTTCTTCAGTAGTCTGTCTGTCCATGTATGCATGCACAAGCACCAAAATTTATAAAAAAACCCCAAAGACCATTTCAGTAGTCTGTCTGTCCATGTATATATGCACAAGCACCAAAATGACACCTCAAAAAGACCCCTTCAGTAACCTGTCTATCCACGTATGTGCAATTACTCCATTTGCCCCGCCCTAGCTACACTACTGTCTTGATGTACTATTAAGAGGCCAGAGTACAAAAGTAAATAGGCACCCACACGAAAGTGAACTCAAGTCCAAATATCTTCGTACTTTATTTTGACTGTAAAATACAAATAAAATCACATAAATGCTTAACTACTTCACTGCGTGTCTATAGACTTCCTCAGATGCAATTACAAAACAATTAATACACCCAATAGAAAACCCAACCAATCAAAATAAAATCAATAGCATTTAAGCCAAAATTAATGAATAGACATAAACTATAAAGTTATACCAATAAGAAGCATATGAGTAAACTCATTTAATGGAATAACATTCTAAAACTATAATAATGAATGAAAAATGCATTCTACTGAAGCATGAAATGTTAAAACAAAATGCAACATATATGCACAGTCTAGTCCATTTAAATTTAATAGGGATGCCTAAAATACATAAAAATGTGGAAGAACGATATTTTAGGCCAATTGTAGGTATAGGAGGGTCGAAAACAGAACTTTTGGGTAAGTATCTTAATAGTAAACTTAAAAATATATGGCTGGGGGAAAATGATATTCTAAAGGATTCATGGCACTTTAAGGAATGTTAAAGCAGAATTATTTACAGACAATATAATATTTGTAACTACAGATGTTGTTGATTTATTTTCGGGGATCCTCCATGAGAAAGGGATGAATTGGTTAAAAGAGGCCTTAAGTAGTAGAGGAGGGTTGACTAATGATAAATTCCATACATTGGCTTTGAAAAATAATTTTATTTTTTTTTGAAGGAGAGTTTTTCATCAAGTAATGGGAGTAGTGATGAGGGCAAGTTGTGCCCCCACTTAAGCTATTATATTGTCCATATGGGAAGAGAAATATATTTTTAATTCGAAATTTGCCTCAAGCTGTTGTTTGTATAAAAGATACCTGGATGATTTATGTTTATTCTGGGTAGATACAGAATTACAATTGAGCCAATTTATAGATATCTCGAATACTACTGAATTTTTGAGATTTACTTATACCATTAGTCATGACCAGATGAATTACTTAGATGTAAAAATTCATAAATCTGATAATGAATTTAAATATACGGTTTACAGGTTTATAGGAAAGAGATGTTTACCAGTTCTTATTTATACTTCAAAAGTGTGCACCCTCTTTCATCAAAAAAGAAACATTATTAAAGGCCAATATATTAGAATAAGTAGAATGACCTCTAAAGACATGGATTTTTTTTTTTTTTTTTTTTGAGGAATGTGAAATGCTAGAAAATTTGTTCAGGGGAAAAAGGTTATCTGTTTGAATTTATTAAAGAGGTTAAGGCTGGGGTGTTGAAAGGAAGACAAGATAAATACTCCCCTCTCTACCGGGGAATAATTTGGGGTCAAATCCTGATAGGAATGAAGTTACCAGATCTGGAGAAGTGTTTACGAGAGCTTTTGTAATGAATTTTAGTGGGGATGCTCCTATTATCAAAAAAATTATGGAAAAAGAATGGGAGAAGTTTGCCAGTTTAATGGACCTGTAGAATATTTTTGGGAGGCCTCTTAAAGTTATATTTAGAAAAGGCAGAATATCAAAAATTTATTGGATTCTAAGAATTGTTCCTTCCTTTAGTATTAGGTGCAATAATAAAAGGAAGGGGACTTTTAAATGTGGGGCTTGCCGTCAATGTTCACACATTTGTCCTAGGTAAGGGATACCTTAAGAGTAGGAAAAAAATTATTATGGGGAATATGTTTGCTAAGTGCAACACAATGGGAGTGATTTATCTTGCACAGTGTGAAGTATGTGATGTTTTTTTGTCGGTAAAACAGAACGTAAACTTAAGAAAAGGATTTATGAGCACTGTTATGATGTTGGGACAAAAAATGCATTATAAAAACATACCCTGAGTTGTGAAGATAGTAAGTTTTTATTTTTTATGATGGAAGTTGTACCCATGGATACAAGAGGGGGACCATGGGAAATAATGATTGAGTATAGATAGGTTTACTGGCAGACAACTTTGGAAGCCAATAAACCCCCAGGATTAAATGAAAATGTTTCATTGGCACCCATATTAAAATTGAGAGCTGCCAATTTATGAGTTTATTAGATTTACATACTTCTGTATCCTTTTATTGATATTTAAACTTATAAAAATATATAGGTTTATTTTAGTTGTTTATACATATTTTATATATTCCATTAAGTTCTGAGTTTTTTTACTTGCTTTTAAAAGTTGTCCCAATAGAGGGGGTTAAGCACCTTTTAAATTTAAATAGAATAGATTGTGCATATATGTTGTTGCCGTTATACAAATATATTTAAAAAAATTAATTTTTTTTCTTAAATAATGTCATTGTATAATAGCAATAACCCATGGCTGGGTATTGGTAATGCTAATTTACCCACAGTTCACTTTGTTTGGTCACTCAGGCTTCGACCTCATGACCAAACCACGCCAACCATTACCCACACCCAGCTCTGGGTTACTGCTACAATAAACTTTTCCACACATTAAAAAAAAAAAAAAAAAAAAAATCAAAAAATGATACTTGTCTCACAGACTCTAAAAACAGGTTTACCTTGGTTCTCACAGACTCTAAAAACAGGTTTACCTTGGTTTCCGTATTCTATGTGGCCTTATTGCATCTGGACTGACCTCTGACCGAATGTCGTAACCATAAAGAGCGATCAGCTCCTCTCGTGATTTAGGAGCTTGCTCATCCTCATGAAATCGATCATGCACCCATCGTTCCTCATCCTTCCACAGCTTCCGCTGATGGCCCTTTGGTCTGAAACAGTAGCAAAGAAAGTTTTAAGACAAAGTACTCGCATGATAAGCGCACTGCAGGAGTGCAGCCTGGAAGTCAACAAAAAAAAGTTATGTACTTAACAACGTTCCATGCGAGTTGTTCATCTCACCTTCATTCTTTACTGATGGGTTCGGAGCCGATCCCTCGGCTCAGAGTTGGCACCTACTGCAAAGCTCGAGGATTTCAAGTAGCTCAAGGCCATGTCCCTATCCCATGATGCACCCAGAGTTAACTCAGATCTTGTTTGCTGCGTAAAATAATATGTCATACTATAACTCCATAGGAGAGAAAGTATAGAAAGGTTGAGTGACCAGGAAGGATCTAGCATTTCGGTCTTCTGAAAGCCCAGGAGGGGTTAGGAGGTAAGAATGAAGGCAAGATGAACAAGTCACATGGAACGTTATGTTAAGTACATAACTTCTTTATGTGAAGTTTTCTATCTCTCCGTTCATTCTTTACTGATGGGTAGCGTCCCAAGCACCATCAACCTCGGATGGCTCACGGGAAAATATTTCTCAGGACCGTGGATCCAAAGGAGGCCCTGTCAACTTTGTAATGAGTGATAAAGGTATGAGGTTTTGTCCAAGTGGCTGCTGCGCAAATTTTATCAACAGGAAGTCTGGCAGAAAAAGCAGATGATGTAGAAACTGCTCTGGTTGAGTAAGCTTTAATTGTATGCTGCAAGGGCATATCGGCAGCTGAATAAGCAAAGGTGAACAATCAGATAACCATTTAGACAAAGTTGTTTTAGCCACTGGCATACCCTTCCTGGAATCTGAGAATGAAACAAAAAGCTGCTCTGATTTTCTGAAATCTTTTGTTCTATCCAAATAAAATCTGAGCCGTCTGTGAACAAGTTTCTGCAGTATGTACTCTAAATTGTTTGAATGGCTGGGGAAGAAAACTGGCAAATCAATAATTTGGTTGAGAGTAGTTTCAGTGCAAACTATGGGTAAGAAAGGGGTTTTGTTCGAAGTGAGAGACTGTCAGAATAGAAAATCAAATAAGGAGGCTTGATGGATAAGGCCTGAAGCTCTGATACTCTGCGGGTAGAAGTAATAGCCACTAAAAAGATGGCTTTCCATGACAAAAATATGAGGTCACATGAGGAAGCTGGTTCAAATGGCGGAAGAATTATGCAGGAAAGCATAACATTTAGATTCCATGGAGAATAAGGAGATTTCACAGGTGGTCTAATATGAAAGGTCCCTTTGAGGAAGGCTTTGGATAATTTGTGTGACAACATTCAATCCTTCAAATCCCAGATGAAAGTTAGAAATGGCAGCAAGTTGAACATGGACTGTTGCTTCTGTAGCTCCTTTATTGTAAGTCATAGTTAAGAAATCTAGAATAGAAGCCATAGGGGCTTGGTAAGGATCAATATTGTTTTTAGAGGCCCATATAGAAAATTTTTTGCATTTGCTGAGGTACAGCTTTCTCGTAGAGGATTTATGAGATGATAGCAGAATTTGCTTCACCTCACTGCAAAGGTTATGGAACCTGGCTATGACGGGAATTGGAGCAACCAAGCTGTCAGCTTCAGGGGCTGCAGAGAGGGATGAAGCACCCCCAACGAGTGCGTCAGAAGGTCTGGAACTGGGTCCAGAATCCAGGGATCCTCTAAAAGATGAAGTCAAAGGAAGGGGAACCAAATCTGACGAGGCCAAAAAGGAGCTATTAGAATGATGGTCCTTCCCAGGGCTTTGGCTTTCTGTAATACCTTTGGTATCAACGGGATTGGTGGGAATGCATAGAGGAGACCGGGGGGCCAATCGTGAATGAGTGCATCCCTTGGGACTTCTCCCAGAGGGGGGGGATAAGGTTAAAGCAGCTTCTGCATTTGGTGTTTGTGACTGGCAAAAAGGTCACAGCAAGGCTGGCCCCATCTGCGGAATATCTTGTCCACTATTTCTGTCTTGAGGGACCACTCGTGGGGCAACAAAATTGGTCTGCTCAACTTGTCTGCTATCACGATGGATTTCCCCAGGATGTGCGTTGCTAACAGAAAGCGCTGGGTGGAAATAGCCCACTGCCATACTCTGAGGGCCTCGCGACAAAGGGGGTAAGATCTGGTTCCTCCTTGTTTGCTCAAATACCAGACCACTGACATGTTGTCCATCTGAATGGCAATTGTATCCAGAGGAAGTGTGTCCTGGAAGTACTGCAACGACAGAAGTACTGTTCTCATCTCTAGGACATTGATATGCAGATGTGTCTCTTGATCGGTCCATATGCCTTAGGCTGTCTTTCCCTGAAAATGCCCCCCACCCTATCAGGGAAGCGTCCATGGTCACTGTGGCTGCTGGAGGGGGTACCACAAATGGGCATCCTATTGTAACATGAAGTGAGGTCAACCATCACTAAAGATCCTTTTTGCAGGAATTTGTGATCATTACCATGTGAGACATGGGAAGCTCTTGGTAAGACCATTGAGTGAACAACAGCCATTGTAGTACCTGCATGTGCATACAAGCTAGTGGCATGGCTAGAATTGCTGCTGCCATCAAACCTAACAATTTCAGAATTTCTGATGCTGGTGCTTTGTTTTTGGATATTAGAATCCGGACATGGTGACGGAGAAGTAAGACTCTTTCTACAGGAAGTCTTAGCGTGGTGGTGTCCAGTTCCGCTCCGATAAAGACTATATGCTCTGATGGCCACAAGGCAGATTTTTCTGAGTTTATTGTAATGCCCAGCTGATTGCAGTGTGACAGAGTGAACTCCCTGGCTTGAATGAGTTGATGCTTGGTGGTGGCAGTAAGGAGTCAATCTAGGTACAGAAACACTTGGAATCCTATAGGTCTCAGGTGAGCCGTGACCACGGTCATGCATTTGGTGAACACTCTGGGGGCTGTAGTGAGACCAAAGGGCAGGGCTCGAAACTGGTAATGATTGGCTCCCAGCCAGAAGCGAAGATGATCCCTGGATGGCCTAGCCATTTTTATGTGGTAGTATGCATCCTGGTGATCTATCGAGCACATCCCTTCTTAGGGAAAGATAATTGGAAGTATTGACTGAAGTGTGACCATATGAAACTTCTTTCTTTACAGATTTGTTTAGTCTGCTGAGGTCCAATATAGGTGTCCAGTTCCTTGTCTTTTTTTGGAACTAAAAAAAATCTTGAGTAAGTTCCGGATCCTGACTGGTCTGCTGGGACTGGTTGGATGACTCTTTCTTAGCAACGACTGGACCTCTACTGTTGCCTGTTCCCTGTAACTGGGTGGAACGCCCAGGATTTTCCTTGATGGTGGAGGGGGTGTGGCAAAATTTATTTATTTTATTTTACATTTGTTGATCGGGCTTAGTCTAGCTGGATATATGTCCATTTTCAGTAGAGGCCCGGGGAGATAAGCTCCACTTATAAAACTTTAATGATGCTAAGTAAAAAACTATTAAGAACTACATTCAAATATGATAACAAAATAATAATCAAGTGGTATAAAAAGTAATGGAGTGAAGAAAGTATTGTAGAACATGACAATAAGAAGTATGCAATAAACATGTACATAGAGAGGGATAATGGAAAAAAGATGAAAGGAAAGTGAACTTAGTCAGGGGTGAAGTAAGTCAGATGAACAAGAAGTAATGTTAGTCAGGATTGGTACAGGGGCACAGCCATTGTGTTTTGAGGTAAAGCTTGAGTTTCTTTTTAAAGAGAGATTTTGAGGGAATAGATGAGAGTTCAGAGGGAAGCAGGTTCCAATATTTTCCAACAGTGTTTGAGAAAAGAGTCTCCGGCCTTGTTGTTTGACTTGTCAGTGTCTATAAGAAGTTTGTGTGCAGATCTCAGGGACTTTAAGTTGTGGTATGGGTGAATCAGTCTTGATAGTATAGGGGTTTTGTCAGGTTGATAAAGAATTTGATGGGCTATGCTAAGCTGGTTAGTTTTTAGTTGCTGTTGATATTCCAGCCAGCCTAGTTGTTTTAGATTAATACAGTGGTGGGTTCAGTAAGGGTTTCCTGTGGCAAATCTGGCTATGTTGTGGTAGGAGTTTTCTAGTTTTGACAGATTTATTTTTGATAATTTGGTAAAAATGGGGGAGGCATAGAGAAGGGATGAGATAAGGTGGGAGTGGGCTATAGTTGTTCTAGATTCTGGAGTGAGGAAAGGTTTGATTCTGTAAAGAGAGCCTATTTGTTTGTTAATGCTTTTTAGTGTGTTGTTAATATGGGCATCGAAGTTAAGGTTGTTGTCTATGGTAATGCCTAGTAGTTTGGTAGTTGACTCTTGTGATATACGTGTGCCATTTGTTGATGTTATAGTAAAATCAATGAGGGGAGATTTGCTTGAAGGTGTAAAGAGGAGCAGTTTAGTTTTTTTAGGGTTGAGTAGTAGACAGTGCTGGGAAAACCAGTCTTCTACAGAGTTAAATATGTGTTGTGTGAGGGAGTGAAGGTGTGATACAGATGTGTCGGAACAGATAAGCGTTGAATCATCTGCGTACTGTATGCATGTGGCTTGGGGAGCCACAAGGTGTAGGTCATTGATAAATAAAGAAAATAGGAGAGGACCTAGTATAGACCCTTGTGGGACTCCAATGTTGACAGGTAGCTGGGAGGATAGAGTGGAGTTCCAGAGTACTGCTTGATGTCTGTTTTGTAAGTAGGACTTAAACCAGTTAAGTGACTGGGTATCAATTGAAGTGGATTGGAGAATGTGAATGAGTATTTGGTGGTTGACCATGTCAAAGGCTTTGGATAGATCTAAGAAAAGTGCTGAGGAAAGGGTGTTATTGTTGCGATTTTTGTTGATTGTGTCTGTAAAGGAGAGGAGGGCAGTGGTGGTACTGTGGGATGGTCTGAAACCGTGCTGGGTGTTAAGAGAGTAGGTTATTATGGAGAAGATGTTGAAGCAGTTGTTTGTGTATACACCTTTCCATGATCTTAGATAAGGGCGAAAGAAGGGCTATGGGGCGGTAATTAGATATTTCAGTAGAATTTCCACCCTTATGGAGTGGGATAATGTGGGAGATTTTCCAGAGTTTAGGTACATATCCTTCAGTGATGATTCTGTTGATCAGAATTGAGATTGGTAAGGCTATTGCTTCAGCTGCTAATTGCAAGTATTCTGCGGGTAATAGGTCAGCAGAGGGAGTGCATGGTTTGAGTTTTTTTTAGAAGGGAGAGAATATAAGTTGTTGGGACTGGTTGGAAGTGAAAAGTAGGGGGTGGGTTTAGGTTGCTCATTGACATGTGTGCATTTTTGATGGGAAGTTGACTTGCTAAGGTCTGAATAGTTTCTATGAAGAAGGAATTAAAGGAATTTGCTGTTTGGTTGGGGTTATTTATGTCAGAGCCTTGTGGGTTGGGTGTGACAGGTTTACTTGGCTGTAGTAATTGGTTTATGTTTGCCCAGAATTTTTGGGGATTGTTTTGGGGAGAATGTTGTGGTTTCAGGTAGTAACTTTTTTATCGTTCATTATTAATTTTTTGGTCTCATTTCTTAGTTGCTTAAAGTTTTGGTAGTCTGTGGTGTTTTTAGTTAAACGAGATTTGTTCCAGGCTTTATTCCTGAGAGTGATTTTTTGTTTGGTTTCTATTGATAGCCAGGGGGCAGGTTTAGCTTCGATTCTGATGGAGCGTGTGGGGGCATGGTAGTTGAGGATAGTTAGAAACTTAGTATTAAAGACATCAACAGCTTCATCTAGTGGAAGATGTTTTAAGGGTGTCCAGTTGCATGCTTCTAGTTCATTTTGAAACATCTCCACGTTGAAGTTTTTTTGGATCTGATTGTTCTGGTTATTATTTGGGTAGGAGGGTTGGTTTTAAGCCTGATGATGTAGGTTAGTAAGTGGTCACTTATATCATCAGGGAGTGTTCCTGTTTTATAGGTATGGGGTTGGTTGTTGGTGAGTATCCAGTCTATGGTACTTTCTTTTTTGTTAACTTTATTTATTCTAGTGGGGGAGGTGATGGTCTGAGAGAATCCATAAAGGTTAATATGGCTAGTAGGTTGTTTGTTGTTACAAGATTCCCAATCTATGTTTACATCACCTAAGATAATTATCTCTTGGGGTAAGTTTAGTGATAGCCAACATAGAATCTTTTCGATGGTGGAAAGGTTATTACCTGGGGGAACATAGATGCAGATAATATAGATTGATTTGACTGGGTTTATTTCTAGTTTGGTAATAAGAAGTTCAGCATTTGAGTCCTGGGGAGGTTTTTGGTGGTATGTGGTTATTTGAAGGTTGGATTTAAATAATATGGCAATACCTCCACCTTTTTATGATTCTCTGTCGAGACGTAAGATGTTATAGCCAGGCGGAATGATTTCACTGTCTTTGTTGAGGGTTTTAACCAGGTTTCTGTTAGACAAATAATATCAAAGGAGTACAACTGTAGGAGAGCATGTAGTTGAGTTGTTTTATTATTAATGCTATGTATGTTAAGGTTGGCTACTGAGGGTGAGTTTTTGGGTTGTCTAAGCAGTGGGTTAACAATGGGGTCTAGTTTATTGGTTTGATTTAAGGAGGAGTCGGTTGGGCCTGGGTTTGGGTTAATATCTCCATTCTTAAGTAGGAGGAAAAGGGTTAGGTAGGTAGTTTTTGTATATTTACGATGTGGGAGGGGTATCCTTATGGGATTAGGGTATACAAGTTTGATGTGGGTAATTCTATGATATTTGGGTAATAGATAACTAGGTATTGAAGTTATGTTGATGTGATGGTTGGGGTAGATGGGAATTAAGGAGGAAGTTTGTTTGTGTGGTGTGTTAAGGTGTGAGAGTAGTGGTTGTTCATAGGAAGTAGTAAGGTGTGCTAATAATAGAGTGAGAGTAAGAGAGAACATGATTATGGTATGTTTAAGTGCTAGGGTGGGATGTTTAAACATTGTAAAGGTAGATATTAATTATAGTTACTAGTACAAGTGTTGTGGGTGTGGTATTGTTAGACTAGTTAAGTGGCATATGTGAAAGGGTGTGGTATGGAAAGAGGTATTGGGAGAACAGAGAGCGGGTTGGATAGTTGTAGTTGGGTTGTAATTGGAGGAACAGGAGGGGGGTGTGTCTAGGTAGGTATATCTGTAGATGCACTGGGGGTGGGTGGGATTTGGGGGTAGGGTAGGGGAGCGGAGTGAGCCCAGAGGCGAGCAGTGGTAGAACAAGACAGAGAAGTTAGCAGTGAAACCATCAGTAAATACAGGTAGCTATGGTAAGAAAAGGTAAGTTATGAGTGGAGAGGTTAGATGATACAGGAGAAAGAAGAAGAAAGGCTTCCTGAGAGGTAAGCACTAAAAAGTACCAGATAAGTTGGAGTGAGAACAAATAAGATGTTTGGTAGTAAAGGTTTTCAAAGTTAGCTCAGTAGCTTAGGGAGAGGGAGAGAGATAGAAAGGAGAAAGGCGCCCCCCTAGTGGGCAGGGCAGGGAAAAGGAGGAGTTCGAAAGGGAGCAGCTAAGTGTAGGAACTGGTGAAGAGAAGGATATCTGTAGCGAGGAAGATGAAGTATCCCCTGGAAATGATGCTTTGCACCCAGTTGTCATTTGCCATTGAGCCAGGCGTTTGGGTACAAAGATAAGCTCTGCTTCCAGAGCAGGACAGTTGGGCCTCCTTTCAGGAGTGCTGATAGGGCTTCCCAAAGAAGTAATCTCTGTCGCTCTGGTATTGCAAGGGTGGCATCTTCCATTATTACCCCCCCCTCTGCCCCTGGAGGGGGGTTCACCATGCGTGTCCTGTGAAAGGCTCCTTGGGCTTTTCAGAACCATGTTTTCCCTCCCCTTTGACCCTTGGGGAAGGGTCTGGTGGGGGGGGGACAGGCCCCGATGGCACACAGACTTTCTGTCCTGCTCACACCTGGTTAAGGTTTTCTTGAGTTTAGGCCTGAAAAGAGATGAGCCATAGAAGGGGGTATTCACGAAGGATGACAAAGGGCCCCGAGAAGGAACACAAGCGCATCCTGGAGTGTCTCCTAAGAGCAATTCCCGTACCCGCTGCCCTACTCATTCCATCAGCTGCATATGAAATGAGGCACATGAACAAGTTCACTATTGAACTGAGAATAGCAAGCTGGGTGGCAACTTTGTCTGTAGTTCCTGCAGCTACTGTACCCTGAAGAGCATCTCCACACTCTTTAAGGAGATCTCTTTGTAGTCTGGTAAAATGGGTTAACTCATTCCCTCCAGTATAGCTCTTTTGACTGTGTACCTTTAACTCCTAGTGGGTGTGGCTTCAGCCTTTAAAAATAAAGTTATCACTTTACAGTTCTAATAAATACTCATTGACAGAGGTCAAATATCAATTTAATTGTTTTTGCCATCATGTATGTTACAAGGCAAAATATTCCAGTGCATTGTATGTAGCATGGCTTTGGAATTATTAATGCAAATATAAACAAGAAATATTTGACACCTAGAGGCGCAGTAGGAGTTAACTGCAGAAACACCTGGAGGTGTCACTCGGCTGTAATGAAGAGCAAAAGTTGCTGAACTTAACGTGCACTTCCCATATCGATCCATGATCCTGGAATTTCTGTTAAGATGGATAGATGAGGAAGTTTCAGACATTTCCTTTTTGGTGGCTGCTGCCACCACCATGGCATCAACTGGCACACAATTTGTAAAGAAAAATTTATCTAGGGGGCAGAAATGAACTTATTGTAGGCCTCTTAGGGACAGTCCCCATAGTATCCAGAGACTACCACGACCTTCGTGAGACCAGCTGCATCAGCTCATCGAAGGGCAGAGACACCCAAGAAGTGGAGGGTTGATGCACGAAAGCCTTCAGGAGGCCCGACTCGTCCTTTGTTGGTGGACTGCCAGTCACCCCTCTGCCTAAGGATTTCCAGTATTTCAGCAAATTAGATATCCTCAGAGGGGGACTCTTCTGATTCATCCAAGTCAGGGTCAGATGCTAATGACTCCTGAGGGGAGTACAAGTGTTTCCTCTTACACATGCTCTTCCTGGAAATCTCATCACTGGGAGCTTCTGGGGAGGTCTCTGATAAGCATGGGCCACCCAATGGGGCTTCCTGAGGCTTTGAGTCTCTGTGCTTAGCAAGGATCTGTGAGGCAGAAGCAGACACAGGCGCTTAAGGGGATGAAGAAGTCAGACCCGAAGTTGAGGATGTCTTGGGAGACATAACTCTCCTCATGGCTTAAAAGGCACCTCTGCTCCAATCCAAAGGGACCGACAGATTTGAGGAAACAGTCGATACCCCTAGCACCAGGGCAGTGGGCGCCGATTTCGAGGTAGGAGCCGAGCTCATCCAAGCCAAAGCCAAGAGAGGCAAAGTTGGAACTGACAAGTCAGTTCGACTAACCTCCCCTGACCCGACCAGAGAGTGTCGGCTCCTGGAGTCATCGATTGGCGCTAAGGACATCAGAATGAATGGAGCCGAAAACACAGGAGGAGGAGTCTGCTTCGAAGGCTCCACAATCAGCAGGTCTGACTCCTCCAGCTCCGAAGGACAAGTACGGCTCGAAGGAGAAACAGATAAGGCTGGCATAAGGGTCTTCAGCTCCAAAGCCGCCTAAATTGGAGCCGATAATTTGGCAAAGGCAAGTACCTGTAAAAGCTTCTACACCACCCGATCCACATCCAAATCAAATATGCTCACAGAAGATCCAGAAGATCGGAATGAAGGTACCGAATGGAGAATAGGCGATCTAGGAGTTTCAGATACTGGTTCCAAGACTGGGGACTGGCTCCGAAAAGGGAAGACAGTCTGCTCAGAGACCTGCGGAGCCGAAGTTAGAGGCTCTTTAGATTTTTTTTGATTATCAAGAAGTCTTGGAGGACTTTGAGGACTTAACAGATCCATCCTGGTCACTCAAAGCCTCCTGAAAGGAAGGTTTCAACAAACCCCTATCAATACACTTCCTTTTTCTCTCTTGGAGAACTGTAGAGGAAAAGAAATGGCATACAGCACAGGTCTCTTGTAAGTGCAAGGCACCCAAGCAGTATCCACAATTCACATGGCAGTCTGTAACCAACATCTTCTGAAAACATTTAAGTCATTTTTTAAACCCTGACTTAGGGTGTTTGTCCTTGTCATCAGCCATGACAGAAGAGGACACACCTAAAAACAGCAAGAAAAATTTAGCCTGCTAATAAAAACCAGGCTATCAGTGTCCACACACACACACACACACACACACACACACACACACACACACACACACACACACACACACACACACACACACACACACACACACACACACAAAAGCCCTTATACTAAGGTTAACTATTAACAAGCCTTAGAATACAAAACAGGCAAAAGATAAGCAGACAAACCTAAAATAAAGGCTAACAAGCAAACAAACAAAATATAATTAAACAGATCATTTTAACAACAAGTAAAGTCTAATGAAATACTACGCTGTAGATAAAAATATGACAAAAGGTCACAAACTAAAAAGTTACAATTCACTAAATAATCACACTATACTATGCTAATAAGAAAAATTGAAAAAGGTGACTGAATAAGCAATATCTTTTGTCAGAAATTTCCTATCAAAAAAATGAGGCCAAATATAAAGCTAAGAAACAGCACAAAGGGAAAGGAACGCTATAGAAAAGCTTTAAGAGTATATCTAACCTAAAAATCTATCAACTATAGTGAAAAAACTAACAACAATATTTGAAAAATAGTAGAGTATTTAAAGTTTACTGGCCTGAGCTATCAGGAACCTCAGATCAGCTGCAGTGGCAAACTAGATCTGAGGTAACTCAGGGTGCCTCATGGGACAAGGACTTCGCCTCGAGCTACTTGAAATCCTTGAGCTTTGCAGAAGGTGCCAACTCGAAGCCGAGGGAAGGGCTCCAAACCCATCAGTAAAGAATGAACGGCATCATAGAACAACTTCACATACAGTGTTTTGAAGCCCTAAATCTTACAGCAGAAAATGAAAAAAAAAATATTTTAAAGCATATAAAAATTAAT
>NC_056747.1:1020203124-1020243124 GCF_019279795.1 Protopterus annectens
TCAGTGGTCCCAAGTAGGTACTGGTGCTCTTCTAGGTGGTCTAATATTCTTTGCCCCTCTGAGGTACTGTCATAGTAGAGGATGTGAAAAAATAAGAGGATCCGTACTGTAATGAGCTGAAATGGCAGAGGCATGGATTTTAATAGATGAAAAGGATAGGCCTTTGTCCAACATCTCAGTCAGGTATTGCAAAATCTGAGGTATATTAGGGACCAGTGGTTCGAGCCCTTGTGCCTGGTTCCAAGCACAGAATCTCTTCCATTTTTCTGCATAAGATTTCCTAGTGCTGGGCCTCCTGGCTTCCAAAATTACATCCAGAACAGCTTTAGAGAGAGGTGCAGTCTGAGTGGCTACGTTATCTGCCATGCTGCCAGGTTTAAGGTTCTGAGTTGACTGTGCAGAATCTGATTGTTTTGCTGTGTCTGAAGATGAGTGATTTGAGGTAGAGGCCAAGGTGGGCCTTGAGACAAAGTTTTTAGGATTGGGTACCAGTGCTGGTGGGGAACCCCTGATTAAAGTAATAAGGTCTTCGGCCATTTTAAGCATCTGTTTCTTTGGCATGGCTGACTGTTCTGGAGAATGCTGCACTTGTTTCCTTGTCTTTAATGGTGTTTTTGACTTTGCCTTTGCTGCCGTAGTAGCCTTAACTGTAAGCTGTGAAGGTCTGAAAACACCCTCAGAAGCCGATGCCTGCTCAGCGGCTCCGGACCCATCTGAGGGTATAGTTTCTGTAGGCCCAATACTTTGAGTTTCCACAGGCCTCGTTGTCGCCATGTGGTTGTCGGTTAGGGCCTGTGGCTCTGAGGTAGCGGGTGTCAGGGGCTGCGAAAGCACCTCACTGAGAACTGGCGACTGGCCTAGGAGAGGCTTCGTCATCGGATTTGGACCTCGGATGCCTGTCTTTTTCTTTGTCTTTGCGTTTTTTATACATTCCGGTCGTCTGTTGTTCCGACGGCATTATATAATTAAATCTTCGTCCAAAATAATGTAAAGCAAAATCAAACAGACGTTTAATAGTACGTTTATTGAATCTAGCACAAAACCGACAACTAGTAACGTCGTGGTCAGGGGCTAGGCAAGGAATGCAGTAAGAGTGAAAATCCTTACGAGGTATTTGCTTCCCACAAGAAATACAATTATTAACTTTTACTGACATTGGTCTGGAGCAAGAAAAAGTTTCCCCAACAAGGTACTTAGCTTTATTGAAGACTTCAGTTCTGAAACTCAATTTTGAAAATCTCAGGAGTCGGCCGACCGGCACTTGCGAACTGCTTTTGCTTCGGGCACCACGCGGCAAGAAAGACGGAGAAAATGGCATCGGTTGCAGCTTTTATACCCCTGGTGCACTGACGTCAGGGAAGAGGCGACAGTAACCGACGCCGGACCATGACTTTGGAACTCGGGCCGACTGCGGGTCGCCTGCCAGAAGGATAACCCAAGTGTAATGACTGCAACAGTGAAACACGATGAGCATCTGTATATAACAAACCCCTAACCTCCAGATCCTCCAGGAAGGGGGAAGACGGGCAGGTAAGTAAGAATGTGAGGTGAGATGGACTACATACGTCTAACGTTATGGTGAGTACATAACTTCCTGATGTTATGTAGTCCCATCTCGCCTACATTCTTACCCGTGGGACAGCTTCCCTAGCACCTACACCCTGGGTGGCTCATCGGAAAATACTCCTGAGTACTGTGGAGCCGAAGGATGACCTGCCCCTAGAAACCACGTCCAATTTGTAATGAGAAACAAATGTGTGAGAAGCCCAAGTAGCTGCAGCACATATATCATCCATTGACAACCTGGCCTGATAGGCTGTAGATGTCAAAACAACCCAAGTAGAATGAGCCTTGATTGGAAATGGCAGATCTTTTCCTCCCACCTGGTAGGCGAGCGAGATGCAATTAGATATCCATCTGGATATGATGACCTTGGAAACCGGGGACCCAATTTTGTTATCCGCAAAGGAGACAAATAGTTGATCTGATTTCCGGATATCTTTTGTTCGGTGCAAATAGAAGCACAACTGTCTACGTATATCCAATTGATGGAATTTAAATTCTGCCTTGTTTGAAAATTGCGGAAAGAATACAGGCAACTCAATGGATTGATTAAGATTAGACACGGAAGCCACTTTAGGAAGAAAGAAAGGGTTTGGTCTAAGAGAAACCCTGTCCTTATTCAAGATTAAGTATGGGGGTTTAATAGAGAGGGCTTGAATTTCTGAAACTCGCCTTGCTGAGGTGATTGCTATTAAGAAGGCTGTTTTCCATGTCAAGAACTTCAATTCACAGGTAGCTGCAGGCTCGAAAGGTGGTGAAGTAACGGCTTGTAGGACAAAATTGAGATCCCAGGGCATGACAGGTTCGGAGACCGGGGGACAGAGTAACAGAGTACCCTTCAGGAAAGCCTTGCAGAGTCTATGAGCCATAAGACTTGGCTCATTAGCCTCATGAAAATTAGAGATCGCAGCCAAATGAACTTTGATGGTAGCTGATGCAGAATCCTGATGGAAGAGCATAGACAAAAACTCCAGGACTGAAGCAATTGGAGCTGTGTACGGATCAATGCTTGGGTATACACCCAAATAGAAAACCTCTTCCATTTGCTGGAATAACTCTTCCTAGTAGATGGCTTATGAGAGGAAGATAGGATGTGAACCACTTCCGGTGAAAATTCATGAAGCCTGACTAATGACGGAGGTGGAGCAGCCAGGCTGTCAGCCAGAGGGTCATCAGAGAGGGGTGGAACTGTCCCGACATGTGTGTCAGTAAATCTGGTTGAGGGTCCAGAATCCAAGGAGTGTCCACAATGTATGGTTGAAGAAAAGGGAACCAGACTGGACGAGGCCAGTGTGGAGCAATCAGAATTATAGTGCTTCCCAAGGATTGCGCTTTCTGAATTACCCTTGACAGCAACGGAAACGGAGGGAAAGCATAAAGCATACTGGAGGGCCAATCGTGGACCAGAGCGTCCCTGGGTGACTCCCCCTGTGAGGGGATCAGCGTGAAGTAGTTGCTGCATTTGGCATTGAGTGGGCTGGCAAAAAGGTTGCAGCAAGGTTGACCCCATTTGCTGAAGATTCGTTCTGCAACTAGACGATTCAGGGACCACTCGTAAGGCATCAGAATAGCTCTGCTTAGCCTGTCCGCAATCACGGTGGACTTCCCCGGAATGTGCGTTGCCACCAGAAAACGTTGGGAACTTACTGCCCACTGCCACACTCGCATGGCCTCTCTGCACAGGGGGCAAGACCTGGTTCCCCCTTGCTTGTTTAGATATCACACTACCCGACATGTTGTCTGAGTGTATTGCAATTGTCCCTAGAGGTAGAAAACTCTGAAGTGCCTGCAACGCAAGTAGCACCGCTCTCATCTCTAGGACGTTGATATGCAGATGTATCTCGTGATCTTGCCACGTGCCTTGGACTGTCCTGCCAAGATAATGCCCCCCCCCCCCAATCTGGGAGGCGTCCATGGTCACTGTGGCAACCGGAATGGGTGGAACAAAGTCTTCCCCCGTCCAAATTATTGGTGCAAAGCCACCAACTGAGGTCTTGTTTGCATCTGTCCATGAGTAAAATGGGGTGAGAAAGTGGAAATTTTTGGAAAGACCATTGAACAAAGGGAAGCCATTGGAGAAGTCTCATGTGCAATCTCGCTAGAGGGACCAACATGATTGTTGCTGCCATGGTACCCAGAAGTTGGAGAACCCATCTTGCCTTTACTTTCCTGATGGGCATCAGGGTGTGTATTTGCTGTTGTAGGATTCTGATCCTCTCCAGCGGTAAAAATGCTCGCATTCGAATGGTGTCTAACTCTGAGCCTATAAAGGTGACACGCTGCGAGGGCAACAAGGCAGATTTTTCCCAATTTAATGTTATGCCCAACTGTTGACAAAGAGTGATGGTAGCGTCCCTGGTTTGGATCAGTTGATGCCTGGTGGGGGCGGTAAGAAGCCAGTCGTCCAGATACGGAAACACCTGGAATCCTTGACATCTCACGTGAGCCGTCACCACTGCCATACACTTGGTGAATACCCTGGGGGCTGTGGTGAGACCAAAGGGCAGTGCTCGAAATTGAAAATGACTGGCTCCCAGCCGGAAGCGTAGGTGACTCCTGGATGTCCTGCCCATCTTTACATGGTAGTAAGCATCCTTGAGGTCAATGGAGCACATCCATACCTCTTCTCCCAACAATGGAAGAATCGATTGCAGTGTGACCATATGGAACTTGGACTTCTGTACATAGTTGTTTAGTTGGCTGAAATCTAATATGGGTCTCAGGTCCCCTGTTCTTTTCGGCACCAAAAAGAATTTTGAGTAAGTCCCTAATCCGATCTTGTCTGAGGGGACACTCTGGATGGCTCCTTTTTCTAGCAGCTTTGAAACCTCTAAGGCTGCTTGATCCCTTTGAGTGGGTGGAACGTTTGGGATATTTTTGATTGATGGGGGGTCTGATATGAACGGAATGAGGTAACCTCCGGAAATTATTCGTAATACCCATCGGTCCTGGGTGATGCTTTTCCAGGCTTCCGGATATAAAGAAATTCAACCCGACTGGCTCCGGATAAGCACAGCCGGGCACACCCTCAGGAACGAGAGTAGGGAGAGCCGCGAAAGGAATCGCGGTCTTCTGAATTGCAGGGGCCCCCTCTGCCTCTAGGGTGGCGTCTCCCTGAATAACCTCCCCCTCCCCTGCCTCTGGAGGGGGACTCGCCTTGTGCAGCAGGAAAAAACTTCTGTGATTTCTTGAACCACATCTTCCCACCCCACTGGGCCGTGGGGTAAGGCCTAGAAGGAAGGGAAAAACAGACCCCTACGGCAGACAGGGTCTTTCCCTCTTGCTTGCACCTGGTGAGAGTGTCTTTCACTTTGGTTCCAAACAAGGAAGAACCGTCAAAGGGGGAGTCAGTGAAGGAAGACTTGAAGGCCTCTGCAAAGTGACACAGGCGCAGCCAGGCTTGCCTCCTAAGGGCGACTCCTGAACTTGCTGCCCTACTCACTCCCTCGGCTGCATACGAAATGAGCTGCATGGAGTTGACAATGGAGTTGAGGGTAGACACCTGGGTGTTAACCGTCTGGGCCACCGCCTCAGGGACGTTACCCACAAGAGTATCTCCTAACTCTTTGAGGAGATCTCTCTGGAGCCGAGTGAAATGAGACAGATAATTCAGCGACTGTAAGGTAAAGGTTGCTGACGAGAGGGTACGCTTCCCGTACCGTTCCATGGTCCTAGACTCCTTGTTAGGAGTATGGACGGAGGAAGAGGTCTCTGCTACTTCCTTCTGAGTGGCCGCCATCACCATGGCATTTACAGGGACTCCTTTGGATAAGAGCCCCTTACCCTGGGGAGCAGAAAGAAACTTGTTGGGGCGCCTGTGTACGGTGCTCCACAGAATCAGGGTTTTCCCACATCCTTCGACAAATTAAATCAAGTAGCTCATCGAAGGGTGGGGACACCCAGGAGGCAGAGGACTAAGCACCAAAGGCCTTAAGGAAGACAGACTCCACCTTGGAAGGGGTTTTGGACGGCCAGTCACCTCTTTGCTTCAGTATCTCCAGGATGTTGGAGAAGGAATCATCATCGGAGGATGACTTGGGGGACCCCTCCGATTCCTTGAGGTCAGTATCAGAAGTGAGGGACTCATCCTGGAAGTCTATGTGCTTCCTCTTGCATGTCTTCTTTCTAGGGGGCTCCTCAGGCACGAACTCTGAAGGGCCCTCAGAAAGTTGGGGACCACTCGTGGGAGTATCCCTAGGCCTTGGTACTCTGCTGTCCCTGGATAGGTGATGGTCAGAGGCTCTCTACGGAGTGGTAGGGGACAAAGTGACCGATCCGCCTGATGTAGCTGACGATCTGGCCAGCACAGTCCGCATGGCCTGAAAGGCTGGTCCCCCAGAGTCCGAGGACCGGCCCGCCTCCGACACCACGGCAGGAGTCGGAATTCCCCGAGCCGAAGCACCGAGAGGGAGGCTCTGAAACGAAATATGTCCCGAGATGTCCCCGTTGGGCCCGACTGAAGAATCTCGAGTCCCGATCCCCAAGGATGGAGCCCAAGGGGTCGGAGCCGATGTCGGCACCGATGGAGCCGGAGGGGCCATCGGAACCAGACTAGCAACATCACATGGCGTGGAACAATCCGGCTCCGAAGACAGAGATGCGCTCGGAGGAGGAATGGTCGAAGCAGGGGGTCGTGACGGGCTCCGGAGCCGACTGGGCCGGAGCCGAAAACAATTTCGCCAAAACTGGTGACTGGAGAAGCCTCTGGAACACCCTATCAACATCCATATACGAAAGAGTTGTGGAGGATTTCGAGGACAGGGAGGGAGATCGAGATCTCCTCTCAGGAGAAGCTGGTCTGAGACTGGGCGATCGGCTCCGAAGAGGTTCCAATATAACCGGAGCCGATGCCGGTTCCATCACCACCGACACTTCCTGCGGCCCCGAGGACAGTGGAGCCGAGGAGGTCGATGCAATTTATGTGACTTTCTCCGGAGGCTCCGATGAAACTGATGGAGCTGGAGATCTCTTTTTAGACTTAGATGATTTCGATTTAGCGCTGGGAGAAGACTCTTAAGACCTCTTGCTGTGAGGCGGCAAACCTGAGGCAAACATACACTTTCCAAATCGGTCAATCAACCAAGACTCTCTACTCAGGGGATGGACCAAGGAGCTCTGCTACACTAGCTTGTTCTTAGTAGCAGCGGCCACCACAATAGCATGAACGGGGAGACCCCTTTACTCCAAAAAGCCTTATTGTGGGGACGGAGGAATTTGTTCACCTTTTTGGGTACTGGGTCTACGGTGTCCGGCTCCCTCCAAGCCTTGCTGGTGATGAGATCCACAAACTCGTCAACAGAAGGGGGCACTCGGGTAGAAGATGGGCTGGTCATGAAGGCCTTCAGAAACACGGACTCCTCCAAAGACAGGGTGGGAGAAGACCAACCGCCTCTTTGCTTGAGAATTTCAAGGATGTCCCCAAAGGACACTTCCTCAGAGGGCAGCATAGAGGACCAGTCTCTCTCCTTGAAATCCATGTCCTCATTGAGAGGCTCTCTAAGAGTATCCAGGTGCCTCCTCTTACACATTCTCTTCCAAGGTAGGGTTCCTCCATGGTGGGCTCTGGGGATGACTCAGAAGAGACAGGAACCCCGAGTGGGGCAGTGTCCATCTGAAGACAATCATGGGAGCTCTGACCCTGGAAGAATAAGGCCTTACCACTCAAAGCAGAAAGGAGCTGGAGAGGACCTAAAGATAAATGAGAAGTGACTGCCAAGCTGGAGAAGGTCCTCTCTACCACCAGGAAGGCCGATGGACTGGACGACTCTCCCATCTCCTCTCCCATGGCTGCAGCCACCCAGGAAGGGAGAAGGGACCCCGACGCAGTCCAGAACCCCCCAGAATATATAGGCACTGAGCTGTCGAGTACCAAAAACCCCAGGGGAAGGGAAAGTACAGTTTTGTACCTACCATAAATGTAGATGTCCGATAGGCATGCATCTGCAGTCCTTACAAATGGGTTGTCCTGTCGTCAGGCAGCCCTTCGGTCGGCCGGATTCCAAAGTCTGGGTCTGGCCTCGGCTGGTGTCGCACTTCACCCGACGTCATAGCGGCAGTTCTTCGGGTATAAAGGCATCAGCCGACGCCATTTTCCTCAGTGTTTCTTGCCCCAGATGCCAGGTGCCCTCTAGGAAGGCTAAATTTGGATAAATGCAAATGGTTCCAAATAGAAGAGAGCAAACAAAAAATAAGCATGTATGTACATATATACAAACAAATACACCATAATAGATTCCCCCAGCTAGCTACAAGATGGGCAAATACCCTAGGAGTACCACAGAGGGGAAGGAGGGTGGGTAATCCTGACTGCAGATGCATGCCTATCGGACATCTACATTTATGGTAGGTACAAAACTGTACTATGTCCTTCAAGGATGCATCTGCAGTCCTTACAAATGGGTAGAATACCATAGCCAAACTGGGGGAGGAGGAGAAATAAGATTATGGTGTAGTTAAGATCCCTTGCAAAACAGCAGTGGCAAAACCTGCTCGGGATCTGGAGTATAAAGGTAAATTATAATGCTTGGCAAATGTATGCACGGAGCTCCAAGTAGCAGCCTCTAAAATGTCTCTGGTAGCCACTCCTTGTAGAAAAGCTGTGGTAGTGGCTGTAGCCCTTGTAGAGTGAGGCCTGATGTTTTCTGGAGTTTTCTTCCCATGGTAGGAGTAACAAAATCTAATGCAATTTCCTATCCACTTAGAGATTGTTTGTTTTGAAATTGCTTTTCCTTCCATTCCTGTTGCATATGCTACCAGTAGCTGGTCAGTTTTTCTATTGCTCTTGGTCCTGTCCAGGTAGTAACGTAATTGCCTATGTACATCCAAGGTATGCAACAGTCTTTCTCCCCTGTTCTGTGGGTTGGGGAAGAATGTAGGTAGGTGGATAGCTTGATTTAAAGATACCCTGGAGACCACCTTTGGCATAAAAGTAGGATTAGTTCTCATGGACACTCTATCTTGATGGAAGATCAGGAAGGGCTGTACTGCTATTAATGCCTGTAGCTCAGATACCCTTCTTGCTGAAGTGATTGCAAGCAGGAAAGCAGTTTTCCATGATAAGTATTGTAATTCTGCTGTTGCTGCTGGTTCGAAAGGAGGGAGTGTCAACTTTTCTAGCACAAAGTTCAAGTCCCATGCTGGCAATGGTGGCTTCCTAGGTGGTTTTACATTTTTAATTCCTCTCAGAAACTGCCTGAGCAGAGGATGTGAGAAGACTGGAGGATCCAAGTTGTATTCTGCTGAAATAGCTGGTGCATGAATCTTAATGGAAGAATAGGACAGGCCGTTGTGGAAGAGCTCTGCCAAGTATTCCAGGATGTTAGCTATGTTTACCAGTGACACATTCTCTCCTTTTGCAGTACTCCAAATGAGATATCTCTTCCATTTTGCTGAATAATTTTTTCTTGTTGAGGGTCTGCGAGCCTCCAAGATAATGTCTAACTCTTTGAGATAAATCTGGGTTATTTGGTCTTATGCAATGTTCCAGGCAGCCAGCTGTAGTGTTTTCAGGTTTGGATGCAGGGTTTTGAAGTTGTTCTGTGTTAACAGCAAGGGAACTAGGGGCAGAGGCCATATTTGTTCCCGAGACATACTCCTCAGTAATGGGTACCAATGTTGCCTTGGCCAGTCTGGAGCTATCAGGATGATCCTTGGACGGTCTTCTTTGATCTTCAATAGCACCTTGTGCATCAAAGGAAGAGGTGGGAATGCATATGCTGTCAGGTTTTTCCAAATGAAAGATAGGGAGTCCACTTTCCAAGCAAGTGGGTGGTACGTCCATGTGCAGAATTTTTTCAGTTGGTGATTGTGTGGGGATGCAAATAAGTCTATTTCTGGTAGTCCCCATTTCCCTGTAATGGTTTTGAAGATGTCCGGATGCAGCATCCATTCGTGGGCATCCGTGGTAGTTCTGCTTAGGATGTCTGCTAGTATATTTTCTTTTCCTGGCACAAAAATTGCTTGTAAGTGAATGTTGAAGCTCAGTGCCACATTTCAGAGGTCCATTGCCATCCGGCATAGAGGGTACGAATGTGTGCCTCCCTGTTTGTTGATGTACCACATAACTGTGGTGTTGTCCGTCCTTATCAGCAGTTGACCCTGTCGAAGAAATGGTCTGAATGCCTGAATTGCCAGTTTTACTGCCAGCATTTCCTTTTGATTTATGTGTAGGTGCAGCTGGTCTTGAGTCCATAAGCCTTGTATGCACTTGTCCAGCATGTGTGCCCCCCAACCGAGGTCTGAGGCGTCTGTTGTGATGGTTTGGCTTGGTTGAGTGCTGTGGAAGGGCAGTCCCTTGTTTGATTGACAGGCCTGAGCCCACCATTGGAATTCTTGCTTCAGGCATAGAATTATTGGAATTTGGGTTTCTAGGCTGTGCTTGTGCTGAGACCATAAATTCCTTAGGTACCACTGTAACTTTCTCATATGTAGTCTGGCATGTGGAATCAATATTATGCAGGATGCCATGTAACCGAGAGCTTGCAAGACTTTTCTTGCTGTTAGCTGGTTCTGCTTTGTTAATGCCATGAAGTAGAAAGGGAGTTGCTCCTGTTTTTCTACTGTCAGGAATGCCATTTGTTTTGATGTGTCCAGATCTGCACCCAAGAAGGTTATCCTTTGGGATGGTATCAGCCTTGACATTTTTATATTGACTGTGTATCCCAGGGCTTGTAGTAGATGAATGACCCTTTGCAAATCTTTTGTTAATTTGTTTTTGTTGTCCGCTTGTAACAGGCAGTCGTCCAGGTAAGGGTAAATTTGAATTCCCTGAAGCCTGCAATGAGCAATTACTGATGCCAGGCATTTCGTGAATACTCTGGGCGCAGTAGATAAGCCAAAGGGCAATGCTGAGAATTGATAATGCTCTGATCCTGCAAGAAATCTGAGGTATCTTCTGCAATTTGGTCGTATGGGGACGTGCAGGTATGCCTCCTTGAGATCTAGAGTTACCAGCCAAGACTCCTTGCCCAGCATGGGAAGAAGCTGCTGTAGTGTCAGCATTTTGAATTTTGGAACAATGAGGTATGTGTTTAAAGCGGACAGGTCGAGAATAGGCCTCCATTGGTTTTCTTTTCTTGGTACCAGGAAGAGTCTGGAATAAAATCCTTGCCCTTGTTCCATAGATGGTACCCTTTCTACAGCTCTCATCCTTAGTGAGTTATTTGTTCTAGAGCTTCTGTCTTCTGATTTGGAGGTAGGTTTGGCATTCCTCTCTTCCTCGGTACAGTATGGAAGTGAAACCTGTAACCTTGGTCTATTGTCTGTAAAATCCATTTGTCTCCTGTGATGTAATGCCAGTTTACTGAAAATAAGGCTAGCTTCCCGCCTAAGGGTGCCTCTAGTTGTTCCCTGGTAGGTGGTGCCAGAGCCAAGTCACTGTGATTGTCCTGTGGAAGTGGTGGTGGCTGGATCTGTGGCTGTACCTCGCTGGTTGTTAGCCTGCCACTGACGTCCCCTGTAGGCACCTCTGGATTGACCCCTGCCTCTTGAGAGTCTATTCCTGCCTCTCGGAGCTCTGGAGGTGTCTGGAAAGGACCAATTCTTGGAAGGCCAGTTCCTGCTAAACCTTGGAGGCTGGACCTGCAAGAAATCCTTGACTGTCTGGACAGATTTTGCTTTATCTTCCACCTTCTTCAGCACCTGCTGTGCAGGGGAGCCAAACAAATTAAGCTTATCCATGGGAGCATCTAGGAGCTTTGATTTAACATGGTCTGGTAAGGACTGTTCTTTTAACCATGCATGTCTTCTGATCACTGTGCCAGTCATGGCTGAAGCCTCCAGTGCATCATAGCCGCATTTTAAGGAATGATTACTGACCTGCTGAATGTTATGTACCATTTCCTGTACAGATTTTTTGTCTAATGGTTCATCCGAGGACAGTTTTTTAGTTAACTGGTCTAACATAAATTCCTGATACTGAATCATGTGGAATTGACAGTTCAAGGCCCTAGCTGAAAGAGTAGCAGAAGTGTAAACTTTTTTACCCCATCTCTCTAAGGCCCTAGATTCCCTTTCAGAGGGAGGTTTTTGGTAGAGGTAGCTGCTACAGCCTTGGGTCCCTGGGAGATAGTTTCGGGATCTGCAAAAGGGGCCTTATACAAATGATAATGTGTAGTACCTATCGGGCTTAGCAGGGGCCGGAGGGAGAGAATCAGGAGCAGTACAAGCATCATTAAAAGCATCATCCACAACAGTAAGTACTGGAGGAATGGCTAAAGGCCTATGCTGTGGCAAATGCAAAAAGGTTCTAAGCCTTTTCCTAGAGTCTGAAAAATCCTGGCCCTGCCATTGAAATTGTTCCCTCATAGCATGCAAGGTTTCCCCAAAAGAAAATTCCTCAGGCGGAGAGGCAGAAGGAATGGACTCTTCTGCATCAGAGTCCTCATAAGGAGAAAAAGGGGCCTCTGGAGGGTTTGAATTATCTGATTCATCAGAGGAGCCATCTGAAGAAACTGGCTCAGGGGGCTCTACTCTAGTCCTCTTCTCTGGAGGAGGGTGAGAGGCCCTGTCTGGATGAGGTTGGCATCCCCGGATCAAAGAAATGAGATCCTCTGCTAGACTAAACATTTGTGAACTAGAACTGGGCCTGTGAGAGGGGGTCTTAGCAGGCACAGTTTTGGTAGTTTTTGCTGCTTTAGCCCTGGCAAAGGCCTTAATCGACATGGATGCAGGAGGCCTAGCAGCTCCACGTGCAGGGGTAGAAATATCCAAAGGGATAGTATCGGATAAATCCTGTGAACCTGCAAGAGCAGGTGGGATTTCAGTAGCAGATACAGCCAAGCTGGATGAGGCCTCTGTAAGTGGAAAGCTTTCGGCCGAAGGAAGAACCATGGACTCTTTCAGCCGAAACCGAGACACTCGTGGTGGGCTTAACCGCGGTTTCGGCCGAAACCGTGGACCGCGAGTGTCGGTCCTTTTCCTTGCGTTTTTTAGAAATTTGCGTAGTCGGAGTATCCGACAGCATAATGTAAGCAAAAGCGGAGCCGAAAAACTCTTCAGCAAATTCCGACCGACGTCTAAGCGTTCGTCGGTTGAAAGAAGCACAGGCTAGACAAGCTGCTACGCGTGGTCTGGGCCTAAGCAAGGTAAGCAGTAAGAGTGGAAATCTTTATGAGGTATTTGTTTCCCACAATTTAAACAGTTATTCACTTTTTCTGACATTGGCTGAGGCAAGAAAGAGTCCCCAATGGGGTACTTAGCTTTTTAGAAGTCTTCGGTACTTGTAGTAGTAATCTCTGGTTCTGACCGACCGGCACTTGCGAACAGCTTCTGCTTCGGGCGCCACGCGGCAAGAAAGACTGAGGAAAATGGCGTCGGCTGACGCCTTTATACCCGAAGAACTGCCGCTATGACGTCGGGTGAAGTGCGACACCAGCCGAGGCCAGACCCAGACTTTGGAATCCGGCCGACCGAAGGGCTGCCTGACGACAGGACAACCCATTTGTAAGGACTGCAGATGCATCCTTGAAGGACATCAGTCCGAAAATTCAGGATCCAAACCCACCCCCAGAGAACCCGGACCAGCCTCACAATGACAAAGCACAGCTTATTCCGAAGGCAGCACAACACAGCCGGGCAAGGGACTGTGACAGTCGAGAAGGGAGGTATCCCAGACACCAAAAGCCTCTCCCTTTAAATGCTCTGGTCCTGATGCTCCAAAACTGGACGGATCAGAAGAGGGCAGTGGAATTCTATGGGTGGGGAAAGATCCCTTGGCCATCTGGGCTGGGGAAGACAAACCCAACTCAATTTGGGCCTTGAGGAAGCTCATCATCATCCTATTCATATCTGAAAGTAACAGACTTTTGGAGGATCTGCAGGATGAAGATGAATGGCCCAACCTAGCTGGGGATCCTGCTTTGGATCTGATAGATCTGTGGTCCCATGAAAGGGACCAGCTCCAATGTCTCGGATTTGATTTTCTGGAGGATCTGGAGGGAAGCTGTCTATGACTATTGGCTCAGACAATGCACTCTGATCAGACGGTCTGGCAGGATCCGACAACTTGGATGGTGCGCCGGACAGATCCGACTATGGAATCAGATCTGAGAGGGCTTACGCCAAACTGGATCAGAGTGCCCCCGAGTTGCCGAGACCCCAGAACAGAGGGGCTGATCTAAGGCTCTCAGAGAGGAAGAGCCCGGATCTGAAGCCACAGAGGCTGGACTCGGATCTGGGGATCTGCGATCCAAGAGCCTCACTTTTTCCAAGATTGAAGGAGGCCCTTTGGAAGGCAAAGGAGATCTCTTTTCGGAATCCTGAGAGGGCTTGGTGGGAAATTCTGATGGCAGGGGACCACCCTGAGCCAAGCCCTTGAGAAGCAATTTGTTGTGGAGCTCCATTAAGAGCCTTGGGGTTGAATACGGCACAAATGTCACATTCAACCTCCAGGTGGGCTGATCCAAAACAGTAAAGACACTCCTCATGCAAGTAAGGCATCTTCGACCACATGAACAGCATCACTTGAAACCAGAAGTTTTCTCAGCCATAATCAGCACTCACTCACACAAGAAAAAAAAGACAGAAGAAAAGGAGTGTGGGTGGGAAGAGGACTATCACGACAAGAGTAAAGAAAGAGCTAACTCTAAGCTATGGGAGGGGAGGGTAAACTAATTTAGAATCCCTAAAATACAATAAGTGATAGAAAACAGATAGAAAAAAGCAAGAAAAATAACCACTTACCTAACTGAGAAGTCGCCCGACCTTGGATTACTCCAACACATTCAAGAGTAAATGAGATCTGGGGGTTAGAGGTCAGCACGGGATTATTGGAAGGGGAGGAGCCTGAGCTCTGGATCTGTCCATTAGTTGCCGGCTTGGATCAGAGGTCAGATCCAAGACCCATTTGTGATGAATAATGACATGGATAGCATCAGACTGGCTCATTTTAACAGCTTAATCTTTACACTATTGCAGTCCGTTGCTGCTACCTCAAAGATCACCGCAAGACAAGATTCTCTTCAATGCTTGAGCCATAAAGGAATATCACCTTCAGCTAGCCAAATAATCACAGGAAGGAAACTTATCAAGAAGATGCACAAAAAATGGTCCCAGACAAGATCACAAATGGCTTCACGGTCTGCAAAGGACCAACTACAAAATCTCCAAGCACATAAAAGTTGTGGAGAAAAAGCAGGCAAAAGAAAGAAAACCAGTCCACTCTCTAAAGTTATTAGCCTACAAATCATAGCATGCATATATCATTTTTAAACTATAGTTTTAAATAAAGCACACTACCTGACTTCTTCTTCTTGTGTCTGCCCTCGAAGGTCATGTTCAAAGAAAAGCCCTTTACGAGGAATGTATGCAGGATTCTTTCTGTCTTCATCATCATCCAATGGCTTCTGTACCTTTTTACCAGCTTTATTCTCTACTGGTTCAGCACTTTCCTGAAAAAAGATATATTACTGAGTACACTTCAGAGGTTTACATCTTTTCAATCTTTACCAAAAAACACAAGTCTGTCCCAGACTTACAATAAAAACAAAATAATCTAGATCAAGAAAATACATTGTCACTATATCAAAAGGTAGAGCATATTAAAACCATTGCTAAACACAGCTGTCTTACCCAAGATGACCTTACAGACATTCAAATGGTCCTTGATTTTACTGGTGTTACAGTCTAGCCTAGGCATTAAAAATGCATATCCAGGTGTACCATGACGTTTTACCATAAAGATACAAATGAATTCAAACTTCTACTAAAAGTACCTCCAGCTACAGGGAAAAGAAATACCACTTCCAGCATGATGAACTCCTAATAAATGCACGAAAATGGAGAAAAGTAACACTCCTTGTGACGTGATGCATCCCCAAGTAGGTGTATATAATGGGAAAAGTACAATATGCAAAGTATCTTGGCTCATCTCCATGAGATAATGTGACTGGAATTAGGCATTCTAAGTCTGTATTTATTTCCTTTATTTGGGACTTTTACTGTAATTTCTGTCTTGTAGGACTTTTACTGTACTACATTTTCCACATCACTTTTGACAAATTATAGCAAAAAGATGGAGACTGCAATGTACACAATGAGGAATCATTTTTGCCTGCAAAGTTGTTCAAATCCTCTAGCCATAAAAAAAAAAAGAAGTTATGTACTCACCATAACATTCCATTTGAGTAGTTGGACTTCATTTCTCATCAACCTGTGGGTATTCAGATCCGGGACGGCAGCTTACCCAGCATCTGATCCCAGATCCAAGCTCCTCCCCTTACCAATAATACCCTTCCATCTCCTTCCTTCCCTCAGATCGAGTTTGCTGCACCATAAACCCGACCCGATAGACCTTGCTCATAAAGAAGCACAGGAGAGCCGCATAGGTGCTCTCTCCTGCCTACCAAAGTAGGAACATAATGAGAAGGTCAGGGAGGAGGGAGGGGTGGTTGAGGACAAATGAAGTCCAGCTACTCAGATGGAATGTTATGGTGAGTACATAACTTCTTTATCTGTAGTAGTTGACTTCATTTGATCATCAACCTGTGGGACAGAGTCCACAGCTACCAAACGCTTGGGTGCCCCTCATGGAAAGATATTCCGGAGCACCGCAGAGCCAAAGGATGCTCTCCCTCTAGATATCATGTCCAGTTTGTAGTGAGAAATGAAGGTGTGAGATGAGGACCAGGTAGCCGCCAAACAAATAACGTCCAAAGACACCCTGGACCAAAAAGCCGCTGATGTAGCCATGGACCTGGTAGAATGGGCTTTGATTTTTTGTCTTGGAGGTGACATGCCTCTCTCCTTGTAAACCTGAAGGATGCAAAAGGAAATCTATCTGGCACTGGTTACTTTAGAAATCAGTTTGCAGAGAAAGGGTGAAGAAAAAGACAAACAGTTGGTCAGATTTGCGAAAGGCCTTAGTCCTATGTAAACAGAAATGTAGCTGTCTATGTACGTCTAATACATGCAATTTATATTCACCCCTGTTCTGAAATTTTGGGAAGAAAACAGGTAAACTGATCATCTGATTGATATAAGTTTCCAAGGTCACTTTAGGAAGAAAGGAAGAATTAGTCTGGAGTGAAACCCTGTCCTTACGGAAAATGATATGTGGAGGTCTGATAGATGATGCCTGGAGTTCTGACAGCATCCTAGCTGAGGTGATAGCCACTAGAAAGGCTCCCTTCCAAGATAAAAATTTCAGATCTACAGATGCAGCCGGCTCAAAAGGTGGAGCATCCAAAGCTTGTAAAACTAGGGTAAGATCCCAAGGGGGAGTAGGATCTTTAACCAAGGGTCTTAAAAGAAAGGTACCTTTAATAAAGGTTTTGCAAAGTCTGGAGGAAGCTAATGAAGCCATGTTCTCACCTATATGGAAACTGGAAATGGCAGCCAATTGAACATTTACTGTAGATGAGCTAGCGCCCTGCTGGAAAATGTACGCCAAGAATTCAAAGACGGCTGGGACAGAGCTGTGAAAAGGTCCAAATCCCTTTGAGAAGCCCAGATGGTGAAACGTTTCCATTTGCTACAGTATAGTTTTCTGGTGGACGATTTATGAGCTGCCACCAGAATAGTCTTGACCGGAGAAGACAGACCAGGGGTCCTAGCAATCAAGGGAACTGGAGCAGCCAAGCAGTAAGCTTCAAACTGGCCAGGTCTGGATGAGGGACCCTCAAGGGGTGCAAGATGAGATCTGGTGTCGGATCCAAGATCCATGGAAGAACTATCAGTTGAGACCAAATGAAGGGAAACCAGACTTGGCGAGGCCAGAATGGGGCAATAAGAATTACTCTGCTCCCCAACCTGCGAGCCTTCTGGAGGAATTTTGTATGAGAGTTAATGGGGGGTAAGTATAGAAAAGACTGGGAGGCCAGGTATGGACAAGAGCGTCCCTGGGGGATTCCCCCTGTGGAATCATCAGAGTGAAGAACTCGATGCACTTCGCATTGGAAGGAGATGCGAAGAGATTGCAGCAAGGCCGACTCCACTCGAGGAAGATCTGCTCCACTACAGAAGGATTCAGAGACCACTCGTAAGGCATCAGAATAGTCCTGCTCAGTTTGTCCTCCAGTGTGTTGAATCGACCCGGAATGTACATTGCTACCAGAAATCGGCTGGTGGAAATCGCCCATTCCCACACTCTTATGACCTCGCGACAAAGGGGGTAAGATCTGGTTCCTCCCTGTTTGTTGATGTACCAGACCACTGACATGTCTGTCTGAAGTGCAATGGTTCCCAGAGGAAGAAAGGCATGAAGGACCTGCAACGACAAAGGGACAGCCCTCATCTCTAGAACATTGACATGCAAGTTGGTCTTGTTCGGGGACCACTTGCCTTGGAATGTCCTGCTCTAGCAATGCCCCTCCACCCTAGTTGGGAGGCATCCGTGGTCATTGTGGCTTGGGGAGGGGCTGGAATAAATGTTCGTTCCTCGACTAGTTCCGAGGCGCATATCCACCAGAGGAGGGACTTCCTGCAAGCATTGCTAATATTAATTGGATGCGTCAATGGTAGATCTAATAATGACCCCTGGATCGCTAGCATCCACTGTAGACCCCACATATGCAGACGAGCAAAGGGAAGAACAGTAAAGGTGGCCGCCATAGAACCTAGGGCTTATAATACCGCCTCGGCTGAAGGAAGATGAGACTGAAATATCACGGACACATGGAGTCTTAAGCTTCGAACTCTCGCCGGAGTTAGAAAAAAGTACAGTTGTGTACACTTACCATAAATGTAGATGCTCGAGTGTATTCACTGTTGCAGTCCTAACCAATGGGTTATCCGGCTCCCGGTAGCCCTCAATCGGCCAGAATACCAAAGGTAAGTAAATATGACATCAGCTGTCGTCGACTGTAAAGGACGTCCGGTACAAAAGTAGGCAGCCAACGTCACTTCCTCTGTTTTTCTTGCCATAACAGTCAGAAGCCCCCAGAAAACAAAGCTTAAACCAAAAGCAATTTTGGCAAATATTACCAAATTTAGCCTGTACCTTAGGAAAAGAGAATAGGAAAGGACCAAAAATAGGGATGGAGGGAGGGAAACTAGGACGGCAACAGTGAATACACTCCAACATCTACATTTACGGTAAGTGTACACAACTGTACCAAAGCCCAGAGAAAAGGGAGGAGGAACCAACAGAATCAAGGATTGGAGATGATGCCCTGCAGAACAGCAGTGGCAAACCATGCCCTAGCTCTGGAAAACAAACGCAAATTATAATGCTTTGTGAAAGTGTGAACAGAAGACCATGTGGCAGCCTCCAGAATGTCTTTAGTAGGGACACCCCTTAAAAAGGCTGCAGAAGTGGAAGCTGCTCTAGTTGAGTGGGTCCTAACCCCTTCAGGAGGAACCTTGCCACGAAAAGAATAACAAAAAGTAATGCAATGTGCAATCCATTTAGAAATGGTTTGGTTAGAAATGGCCTTGCCCTGGGCTCTAGGGGCAAAACTGACCAATAAAGTACAGTTTTGTACCTACTATAAATGTAGATGTTCGATTGTTCACACTGCTGCAGTCATTACACTTGGGTTATCCTGCCGTCAGGCGGTCCCACAGTCAGCCAGAGTTCCAAAGTCTTGTTCCGGCGTCGGTTGCTGTCGCTTCTTCTCTGACGTCAGTGCGCCAGGGGTATATAAGATGCATCTGACGCCATTTTCTTCAGTTTTTCTTGCCCCAGATGTCAGGTGCCCCCAAGTAGGTAGGCAATACATATTGCTAATGAAAAGTATACATATAAAATAAAAACAATACCTTCAGTTACAAGCAAATACACCACAAAGGTTGTATAGGATAGAAAGGTATAGATAAGTCCAGCTAGTTCAGAGGGGATGGAGGGAGGGTAACCTGGACTGCAGCAGTGTGAACACTCGAACATCTACATTTATGGTAGGTACAAAACTGTACCATGTTCATCGTGTTACACTGCTGCAGTCATTACACTTGGGTAGAATCCCAAAGCTAAGGTTGGGTGGCTGGTCTATAAAGAGTTAGGATTGGCTATAAGGCTCTGCAGAACTGCAGTGGCAAATTCTGCTCTGGATTTAGAGTAAAGAGGCAGGTGGTAATGCTCGGTAAAGGTGTGCACTGAACTCCCAAGTTGCATCCTCAAATATTTCATTGGTAGGTACTCCTCTGAGAAAGGCTGTTGAAGTGGCTGTTGCCCTGGTGGAATGTGGCCTAATGTTATTTGGGACTGCTTTTCCATGCTGTGTGTAGCAGTAACGAATACAGTGTTCTATCAATTTGGATATAGATAGTCTTGCCCCGTGATCCTGCAGCATATGCTACAAACAGTTGCTCAGTTTTCCTGAAAGATTTTGTTTTGTCCAAGTAGAAGCATAGCTGCCTGTGTATGTCCAAAGAATGCAGCAGTTTCTCCCCTTTATTCTGGGGGTTTGGATAAAAAGTTGGCAAATGGATGGTTTGGTTAAGAGCCACACTAGATACCACCTTTGGCATAAAGGTAGGGTTTGATGAAAAATTATAAAAGGTTCCACTGCCATTAATGCCTGTAGCTCAGACTCTTCGTGCTGAAGTTGCTGCCAGGAGCAGAGCTGTTTTCCATGAAAAAATTTTAGATCGGCTGTATTGGCTGGCTCAAAAGGTGGCAGGGTCAGTTTTTCCAAAACGAAATTGAGGTCCCAAGTTGGTGCTCACCGGGGCGGTCTTTTTTTAGCCCCTCTGAGGTACTGCTTTAGCAAGGGATGAGAGAATAAAGGAGGATCCGTGTTGTAATGTGCTGAAATGGCAGAGGCGTAAATCTTAATTGATGAGAAGGATAGGCCTCTGTCCAGCATCTCAGTTAAGTATTGTAAAATCTGAGGAATGTTTAGAACAAGAGGGTCAAGGCTTTGAGCCTGGTTCCAGGCGCAGAATCTCTTCCATTTTTCTGAGAAAGCTTTCCTGGTGCTAGGCCTCCTGGCCTCCACAAAATGACATCCATAACAGCTTTAGAGAGAGGTGTTGCCTGTTTGACTAATGAATCTGCCATGCAGCCAGGTTTAGGGTTTTGAGCTGACCGTGCAGGATCTGATTCTTTTGTTGAGTCAGAAGGTGTGCAATTTGAGGCAAAATCCATGGTGGGCCTTGAGCTAAGTTCTTTAAGATAGGGTACCAATGCTGGCGTGGACAGTCTGGAGCAATCAGGATCATCTGTGGTTTCTCTTGTCTGGCTTTTAGGAGTACCTTTGAAAGGAGAGGCACTGGCGGGAAGGCATAAACTTTTAGGTTTTTCCAGATGAACAAAAGAGCATCCACTTTCCATGCTTGTTTGTGATGAGTCCTTGTGCAGAATTTTTGTAGTTGGCAATTCAGTGGGGAGGCAAAAAGATCTATGTCTGGGCATCCTCATTTTTGCATTACCATGCTGAAGATTTGTGGATTCAATTTCCATTCGTGAGGGTCCATGATATTTCTGCTTAGATCGTCTGCCACAGTATTTTTCTTTCCTGGCAGGAATTGTGCTTGCAGGTGAACTTGATACGTTAGAGCTGTGTTCCACAAGGTCATGGCTTGCCTGCATAGGGGATAAGAATCAGTGCCCCCTTGCTTGTATATGTACCACATTACTGTGGTGTTGTCTTGTCTTTAATAATAATTGTCCTGGATGCAGAAGGTCCTTGAAAGCTGTTAGGGCATTTTGAACAGCCAACATCTCTTTTTGATTGCTGTGAAGATGCATCTGGTCTGTGGTCCACTTGCCCTGAATGCATTTTCCTGCCATGTGTGCCCCCCAGGCGTAATCCGAAGCATCTGTTGTTAGAGTCTGCCTGGCTGTGGGTAGGGTAAAAGGCTGACCCTGGCTATGGGTAGGGTAAAAGGCTGACCCTTGTTTAAGTGACATCCCTGTGCCCACCATCGAAACTCCTGTTGTAGGCAGGGAATCATTGGTATTACTGCTTCTAAACTGCAAGTGTTGAGTCCAAACACTTTTTAGCTACCACTGTAATTTCCTCATATGCAGTCTGGCATATGGTATTAGTAGTATGCAGGATGCCATGAATCCCAGGGCCTGCAGAATTTTTCTTGCAGGGAGATGGGACTTTTTTGCCAATAATTGAAAATACTGAGTTAGTTGAACTTGTTTGTCTGGCGTGAGGTAAGCCATCTGGGCCGTTGTATTTATGCTGGCACCCAGGAATATAATCTGTTGTGAGGGCACTAGTTTTGACTTCTTTTAGTTTACTGTGTACCCTAGAGAAATTAGCAACCTTTTTACAAACGCCAGATGCTGTAGAAGAATGCCCTTTGTCTCTGCTTGAATGAAGCAATTGTCCAGGTATGGATATATTTGAAATCCTTTTTGTCTGCAAAATGCAATTACTGGTGCCAGGCACTTTGTGAAGACCCAGGATGCAGTAGATAAGCCAAAGGGCAGTGCAGAGAATTGGTAGTGCATTGTACCAGCTTTGAATCTGAGGTATCTTCTGCAATGTTGTCTGATAGGGACATGCAGGTATGCCTCTCTGAGGTCCAGAGTAACAAGCTAAGCCTTCTTGCCCAGCATGGGTAGAAGCTGCTGTAATGTCAACATTTTGAATTTCAGAATATCCAGGTAAGTATTTAGAATTGAAAGGTCTAGTATGGGCGTCCAGGCCTTGTCCTTTCTGGGGACCAATAAGAGTCTGGAGTAAAATCCTTGTCCTTGTTCCTGTTGTGGTACTTTTTGAATAGCTCTCATGTCCATGAGGGCTGAAATTTGTTTTTGTGCCTCTGCCCATTGATTTTGTGGCAGGTCTGGCATTCCTTTTAGCCTTGGTAAAGTATGAAAGTGGAACCTGTAAGCTTGAGACACAATATTCAGAACCCATTTGTCTTGGGTGATTGTTTGCCAGTTTTGAGAAAAAAGTGCTAGTTTTCCCCCCAAGGGGGCTTTCAAAAGGGAAGTGCTTGGCGTACGAGGGGAAAGTCATTGTGACCGTTTCCTTTAAGGTTGAGACTTGTCCTCACCTCCTTTTGGGGTTGAGGTGCCCCACTGTCGTTGTCTGTTTGACCCTTGGGGTTGAGATCTGCCTCTTGGGCGTCTGTATCTGCCTCTCTGTGGCCTGTCTGACACTGGAAAGGACCAATTCTTTGTTGGCCAATTTCTGCTAAATCGAGGTGGCTGTATCTGCAAGAAATCACTGACTGCTTGCATAGATTTAGCATTATCCTCCATTTTCCTTAACACCTCTTCTGCCTTAACACTAAACAAGGTATCATGCTGTAAAGGAGCATCCAATAATTTTGCCTTAACATGATCAGGTAAACTCTGTTCTTTTAACCAAGCATGTCTTTGAATCACAGAACCTGTAACTGCGGCTCTACAAGAGGCCTCTAAAGAATCAAAACCACATTGCAGAGTATGTTTTCCCACCTGTTCAACTGCATGCAATAAATCCTGCATTTCCTTGCAATCAGGAGCTTACAAGCATTTTCTGTTTTAACTGAGCCATTAAATATTGTTGGTACTTAAGCATGTGAAACTGGCAATTTAAAGCTCTTACTGCTAAAGTTGCAGAGTGTATACTTTCTTCCCCCATCTATCCAAAGCTCTGGAATCTCTGTCAGAGTGTACTGGATTTTTTGCAATGGAAGCCTTAACCCCTTTTGGACCCTGAGAAATAGTTTCTGGATCAGCAGAAGGGTTTTTATAAAGAAACTTGTGAGAGTCAGGGACTCTGTAATACCTATCTGGCTTGGCTGGTGCAGGGGGCAAGGAATCGGGAGATAAGCTGGATTCAGAGAACACATCATCTGCAATATCTAGCACAGGCGGAATAGCCAGGGGCCTGTGCTGAGGCAATAAAAGGAAATCCCTGAGCCTTTTCTTGGATTCTGAGTAATCCTGACTTTCCCAATGGAAATGCTCCCTCATGGTATGTAAAGTTTCCCCAAAAGAATAATCCTCAGGAGGAGAGGCTGAAGGGATAGATTCTTCAGCATCAGAGTCCTCATAGGGGGGTAGAGTATCCCTGGTCTGAAGAGGAATCAGAGGAAATGGAAACCTAATCAGAGGAATCAGTTTGTATCCTGCCTAGGCCTTTTCTCAGGAGGGGGATGGGAACCCCTGATTAGAGAAATTAGGTCTTCGGCCATTTTAAGCATCTGTTTCTTAGGCATGGAGGACTGTCCAGGAGAATGTTGTACTTGTTTCTTTGTCTTGAATGGTACTTTTGTCTTGGCTGTTGTTTTAATGGTAAGTTGTGAAGGTCTAAAAACACCCTCAGAAGCCGATGCCTGCTCAGCGGCTCCGGACCCATCTGAGGGATTCGTTTCCATAGGCCCAATACCTTGAGTTTCCAGAGGTCTACTTGTCTCCACGTGGGAGTCGGAGGTGGCCTGTGGCTCTGAGGTAGAAGGTGTCAGGGGCTGCGAAAGCGCCTCACTGAGAACCGGCGACTGGCCTAGAAGAGGTTTCGACGTCGGTTTTGGATTCGGATGCCTGTCTTTATCCTTGTCCTTGCGTGTTTTCGGTATTGCGGTCGTCGGTTGATCCGACGGCATAGTATAATTGAACCTTCGGCCAAAGTAGTGCAAAGCAAAATCAAAATGTCTTTTTATAGTACGTTTGTTAAATCCAGCACAAAACCGACAACTAGTGACGTCGTGATCAGGGCCTAGGCATGGAATACAGTAAGAGTGGAAGTCCTTATGAGGTATTTGCTTCCCACAAGAAATACAATTAACTTTTTCTGACATCGGTCTGAGGCAAGAAAAAAAGTTTCCCCGACGGGGGTACTTAGCTTTATTGAAGACTTCGGATCTGAAATTCGACTTCGAAATTCTCTGGAGTCGGCCGACTGGCACTTGCAAACTGCTTCTGCTTCGGGCACCACACTGCAAGAAAGACTGAAAAAAATGGCATTGGATGCATCTTACCTTGGCGCACTGACGTCAGGGAAGAAGCAACAGCAACCGACGCCGGACCAAGACTTTGGAACTCTGGCTGACTGCGGGACCGCCTGACGGCAAGGTAACCCAAGTGTAATGACTGCAGCAGTGTAACACGAACAGCTGTGCTGATTTCCAAAGGTCTTTAGTCCTGTCCAGGTAAAACCTGAGCTGTCTGTGCACATCAAGAGAATGTAGGATCCTTTCACCTCTATTTCGAGGATTAGGAAAGAAGGTAGGAAGGTGTGTGGACTGACTAAGAGTCAGGCTAGAAACCACCTTAGGCATAAAGGAGGGATTGGTTCTCAGAGAGACCTTATCTGCACAGAAAATAAGAAAATTGTCCATAGCCATCAAGGCTTGCAGCTCCAAAACCCTCCTTGCTGAAATTATAGCCAAGAGGAAGGCAGTCTTCCAAGAGAGAAACTTTAAAATCGCAGTGGCGGCTGGTTCAAAAGGAGGAAGAGTGAGTTTCTCTAGAACAAAATTAAGATCCCAGGCTGGAGTAGGTGCCCTTCTGGGAGGTTTTAAGTTGGAAGCACCTCTGAGAAACATTTTCATCAGGGAAAATTGGTTGCTCAAAAGAACAATGAACAGAACATCCTTAACAGTTTGCATAGACTTGGCCTTATCCTCCATCTTCTTGAGCACTTCCTCTGCTTTGCTCCTAAAAAGACTGCCCTTATGCAAAGGTACATTTAAAAGCTTAGCCTTGACAGGCTCGGGTAGGGGCTGTTCCCTGAGCCAAGCGTGCCTTCTAATAACAGATACAGTAGCTGTAGCCCTGCAGGAGGCTTCTAGAATGTCAAAACCACAACATAAAGAATGCCTATTGACAAGTCTAGCAGAATTCTGCAAATTCTGCATACCCTTAATCTCTGCTAACAGAGGCACACTTGCTATCCTAGACTTAATAGCCTCCAAGGTATGCTGCTGGTACTTCACATATGAAAAAGACAATTAGTAGATCTAATGGCAAGAGTGGCAGAGGTACAAACTTTTTTACCCCACCTATCTAGGTTCCTAGATTCTCTGTCAGAGGGAACAAGATTTTTTGGTAACAGTGGCCTTAACCCCTTTAGGGTCTTGAAAGAAACCTCTGGATCAGCCAACGGATTCCTAAAAAGAAATAGATGAGAATCAGGGACTCTATAGTACCAGTCAAGTTTCCTGGGAGCAGAAGGAACAGAGTTTGGAGTCAAGGAATTTTCCAGAAAATCATCAACCACTTCCAAACACTGGGGGAATAAGCCAGAGGCTTATGCGGAGGTAAATTCAAAAACTCCCTAATCCTTTTCTTAGATTGAGGATAATCCTGACTTTCCCATTTAAAATGCTCCCTGAGAGTATTCAAAGTATCACCAAAAGAGAAATCCTCTGGGGGAGAAGCAGAAGGGATGGACTCCTCTGCATCTGAATCCTCAAAAGGAGAAAAAAAAAACCTGAGAAACTACCTCTTCATCAGCAGAAATGCTAGAAGAATCAGAACCAGAAAAAGACAAAGCCTCAGGAGAAACATCTCTACTCCTTTTAGAAGGAGGAGGCTGTGAACTCCTAATAAGAGTCAAAAGGTCATTAGCCATTTTAACCATTTGGGATTGAGGGGAACTAGAGGAAACTGGAGCCTGCTTTTTCACAGGCTTACGACTGGAAGATATACCTGCAAGTCTGAAGGACTCGGGAGGCCTGGCAACCGCCGAAGTTGCAGTAGAAGTCGTCGGTATGAGCTTGCTGTCCGAATGAAGAACAGAGGCCTCTGACACTGGAGTCAGCTTAGCGGCGCCGGATCAAGCTGAAGAGGCGACAGGCGAAAGATCAGAAGGAAAAATGGCTACCGCATGAGTGACGACCATCTTATCATCATCCAAGGTCTTGACCCTCTGAAGCCTGTTGCAGTCCTTATCCTTATGTTTCTTGGGGATATCCGAAGCCTGAAGACCAGTGGACCCCATACCGACAAACTTAGGCCACTCTCCAAAATGTTTAGTTAAAGCTTAGCCCAATGACAAACAGTACACAAATTGAAGGAGGCACAGAGATCACAATTAGGAACGAAGTGGTCAGGGCCTAAACAAATAATGCAATAGGAATGAAAATCTCTATGGGGAATCTGCTTTCCACAGGTTAGACAATTAACCTTTTCTGACATTTGTTAAGGAAAGAAAAGAGGATCCCAACGGGGTACTTAGTTGTAGTCGACTTCAACTTTGTAGTCGGAAACCAAAAAAGGTAAAGTGCAGACCGGCACTCGTGCAAAAAATGCTTCTGCTTCAGGCTCTGAGGCAAAGAAGACTGAGGAAATTATGTCAGCTGCCTCCTTTTGTATTGGACGTCCTGACGTCCTTTACAACTGACAGCTGATGTCATATTTACTTACCTTTGGTATTCTGACCGATAGAAGGTTACCGGGAGCCGGATAACCCATTGGTTAGGACTGCAACAGTGAAACACGATGAAACATCTATGATTTGCAATATATCTATCCTTGCTCCAGTGACGTCTAAAACCTGGACTGGATCTAGAGAAGACTTGAATGTGTTGATCGTAATTCCCAGAAAGTCTGACAGTTTCAGGGAATAGTCTCTGGCCTGAAAAAGTAGACGCTTGGTGGGAGCAGCAAGGAACCAATGGTCCAGGTATGGGAAGACCTGTATTCCCTGGAGCCTCAGGTGAGCCACTACTACTGCCATGATCTTGGTGAACACCCTGGGGACTGTGGTGAAACCGAAGGGTAGGCTCAGTGCTGATAATGACTGGCCCCTAGCCAAAAGCAGAGGAACCTTCTGGAGCATCTGTGCATCTTTATATGGTAGCATGCATCCTGGAGATCTATGGAACATATCCAGTCATTCTCCTGCAGGTAAGGCAGGATGGATTGTAATGTGACCATCCAGAACTTTTCTTTGGCAACAGACAGGTTCAGGGTGGAAAGATCCAGAATAGGTCTTGGGTCCCCTGTCTTTTTTGGCACCAAAAAGAACTTGGAACAGACGCCCGATCCAGACTGATCTCAGGGGACAGACTGGATGACTCGTTTCCTTAGCAGCTTGTCTATTTCAAGGGCTGCTTCCTCCCTTTGCGTGGGTGGAATGTCTGGGAGGTATTTTGGGGGAATGGAAGGAACCACAAAGGGGATGGTATAACCTCTGGATATGATGTGAAGCACCCAATGGTCTGTTGACATGGACTCCCATGCTGTCAGATGCAGAGAAAGATGACAGATGACTGCCTCCAGAGCAGTCAGGCAACCTCCTCAGGGCTACTGCATGGGCCTGTGTGAGAACGGTTCTCAAGACCTGAAATTTCTCTGCCCCCCCCCCCCCCAGCCTCTGGGCCGGCATCTGTCTGGTTCCACTCTGCCTCTGGGGGAAGATAAGTCCCATGTGTCCCAGGAATAGTGAGACTTCTGGAGCCACATCATCTTTTGCCCCCGCTCATTCCTGGAAAAGGATCTTTGAGGGTTCGAGAATTGGATTATGACGGCAGACAGCTGTCTTCCCATCCTTTTCACTCTGGACTAAAGTCTCACGAACAGTCTTCCCAAAGAAGGAAGAACCCTCCTAAGGGGCATTCGCGAAAGACGCCTTAAAGTGTTCCATGAACTGACATAGCCTGAGCCCGGCGTGTCGCCTCATGGCAACGTCGGACACAGCCACCCGTGCCACTCCCTCAGTGGCATGTGAAAGGAGGTGCATGGACGTATTAGAAACTGCTTTGGCAGTGGCCATTCACATGGAAAATATACGCTTATCCTTCGGCGACATGGACTCTGGGGGCAACTCAGTTAGCTCCCTGACAAGGTCGCTCTGCAGTCGAGTGACGTGGGCCAAATAATTCAGCGCCCTTACGGAAAAGGTGGCAGAAGCATACACCCACTCTCCTAGACTATCCATCATCCTGGACCCTCGGTTGGGGTGATGGACCATAGCACTTTCCTGAGCTAGTTCCGTCTTGGTGGCAGCTGCTACCACCATAGCGTCTACTGGGGACCCCTTGTTCCAACTGGGCTTATCCACAGGAGGACTCAGAATTTTGTCTGGAAGCTTCAGGATTGGCTCCATGGTGTCCGGTTCCTTCCATGCCTAGGTGGTAATAAGATCCAACAAGGGATCCATGGGGGTGGGGTGGGGGGGACACCTAAGAAGTAGACGGGCCAGTGCTGAAGGCCTCCAGAAACACCAACTCGTTCGAGGAAGTCTTGGGGGCGGATCAACACCCCTGTTGGCACAGAATTTCCATGATGTCTCCAAAGTAGACATAGTCAGGGGTGATCTGGGGGAACCTTCCCCTTCCTCCAAATCGGTGTCCTCAGTGAGGGACTCTGGGGTGGACACGAGGTGCCTCCTTTTGCACAATTTGTTTGTGAGGATCCTCTTCGGTGGGGCTCTCCGGAGAGGACTCGCAAACTGCCTGCTCCTCGAGGGGAACAGTCTGGGACAAATCAAGCACGGGCTGCCCTGAATGGGCAAAATGGCAGAGTCGCACCCAGTGCTGATGGAGTCGGGGCAGAATCACAGGAGATGGTCAGGGGCCTCGATCCACTGGAAAGAACCCATTCCACCACGTTGAAAGCAGAGGGAGAGCAAGCCTCCTGGGAAGCTAATAAAGTAGCTGCTCTCCCCACATCCGACGAAGGGATTGGAGCCAAGCCCGCCAGAGCTGAGATACTGAGGAGAGGGCTTTGACTCGACAAAGTCAGCGCCAATGAAGAAAATCCCAACCCCTCGGATCAGACGCACAGGCTTTGGCTCCAACAGCCCCTCGGGGTCGAGCTAGTTGGGTCCGACATGCTCAAGGTAACAGCTGCGTCGAGGCACATGGTACCATTGGTGCTGATCCCCTGACTCCGGGACCTTTTGAATCCATAAACTCGGATTGGAGAAGGAGTTATTGGGGTGAAAAAGGGAAGCTAGTTCACCCCTTCAGAGGGAGAGGGGGCTGGGCAAGACCTCCCATCTGAATCGGAGTGCAAATAAACCTTCGGATCATTATGTCCATGTCTGCCTCACTCAAGCTTCTGGTGGATCGCAACAAGGCCACCGACACAGACAGAGAGAGTCGGTGTACAGAGGCCCTAGAAGGAAGTCTAGGCTCCTCTGGCTCCGCCAAGAATCTGGGCGAGCAGAGCCAGGTAGTGGCTAGGCCTGGACATCATTTGTTGCTCCTGAGGAGGACCCACCGGATCAGACAAGTCCGGGGATCTCTTCCTCCCTTTGTGTTTTTCTTTCCTGTGCTCCCTTATCCACAGACCTCTTAGCAGGAGGTCGAGTCCAGGCCTGGGAGGGAGGGGAAGAAATTAGAAGTTATGTACCTACCATAACGTTCCATGTTAGTTGTCTTCTCTCGCCTTCTTTCTTGCTGGATGGGTTCGGAGCCGATCCTCGGCTCCGACTCGGCACTTGCTAAGCTTGAGAACTCCTTTTACCAGCTCGAGGCAACCCCATATCCCATGATGCAAGGCGAGACTACCTCAGATCTCGTTTGGTAGCCAAAAAAACCCAGCTAAACAATATTATTCCCAAAGGAAGAGCAAAGACTAGCCTAGAAGAACTAGGCAAAAAAGTTCCTAAGATAGACTCTTTCTACTGAAGACTCAACCTGAGAAAGAGAAGCCCTTCAAGATCTGTCCAGGCCAGGGGAAAGGAGGGAGGGACGCAAGAAAGAAGGCGAGAGAAGACAACTAACATGGAACGTTATGGTAGGTACATAACTTCTAAATGTTAAGTTGTCAATCTCGCCTTCATTCTTGCTGGATGGGACCGTGTCCCTAGCACCTGTATCCCGGGTGGCTCAATGGAACAGACTCTTGAGTACTGTGGAACCAAAACTGGCTCTGTCCCTGGAGGCCAAATCTAATTTATAATGAGTGACAAAGGTATGAGGAGTGGCCCAAGTAGCTGCTGCACAAATGGTATCAATAGGTAGTCTATCCTGAAAGGCTGTAGAAGTGGATAGACTCCTGGTTGAATGTGCCTTCGGTTTTGAGGGTACTTGCTTGCCTCTGAGCGAATACACATAAGAAATGGCGGAAGACAACCATCTGGATAAGGTCACTTCGACACTGGGAAACCTTTCCTGTTTTCTGCATAGGAAACAAATAATTGATCCGATTTCCTGAATTGTTTAGTCCTATGCAAATAATATCTGAGCTGACGATGGACATCCAAAAAATGAAGTTTTTGTTCAGCTCTGTCAGAATAATTAGGGAAAAACACTGGTAGATCGATGGATTGATTAATGTTAGACTGAGAAACAACCTTGGGCAGAAAGGATGGATTTGTTCTCAAGGATACCCTGTCCTTGTGAAAAACTAAGTATGGGGAACGGATGCAGACAGCTTGAAGTTCAGATACCCTCCTTGCTGAAGTGATAGCCACTAAGAATATTGTTTTCCAGGTCAGCAACTTTAAGGAGCATGAAGCAGACGGTTTGAAAGGGGGTAAAATCAAGGATGCTAACATTAAATTCAGATCCCATTGTGGAGGAGGATGTTTTATTGGAGGCTTTAGAAGAAAAACTCCTCTCAGAAAAGCTTTGCATAGTCTATGCGACATAATGTTATGATCTTGCAAGCCAACATGATATTTAGAAATTGCCGCCAGTTGAACTTTAACTGTTGATGAAGAAGATCCTGACTGAAAAACTTCAGCCAGAAAATCTAAAATTGAATGCACAGGTGCCGTAAAAGGATCAATGTGCCTGGAGTTTGCCCATAGGGAAAAACGTTGCCACTTGCTAGCATAAACCGTTCTGGTGGACGACTTCAAGGAAGCTATTAAGATATCTCTGACAGGATCAGAGATCATAGGAAGCCTGGCTAGGGAAGGAAGTGGAGCAACCAAGCAGTGAGGTTGAGAGAACGAATGGCCCGGTGCTGCTGAATGGCCCCGGTGCTGCTGACCCATTTGGTGGATCAGAAGATCCGGAACTGGGTCCAGATGCCAAGGCTGCACCAGGAGATGACGATGTAGGGTCGGAAACCAAATTTGTCGAGGCCAATAAGGGGCAATGAGAATCAACTTGGCTCTCAAAACGGTAGCTTTCTGAATGACCTGTGGAATCAAGGGGAAGGGGGGAAATGCGTACAGAAGTCCCCGGGGCCAATCCTGGGTTAGAGAGTCTCTCAGGGGTTGGCCTGGTAGGGGAAAGAGGGTGAAAAAGTCCGGGCATTTGCTGTTTTGGGGTGTAGCAAAAAGGTCGCAACAAGGGGTGCCCCATTTCAGAAATATCTCGTCCACTACCGATTGATTGAGAGACCACTCGTGAGGCATGAGAATGGCTCTGCTCAGTCTGTCCGCTAAGAGGTTGGACCTGCCGGGGATGTGCGTTGCTATCAGAAACCGATGAGAGGAGATTGCCCATTGCCAAAGTCTGAGAGCTTCTCGACACAAAGGATAGGACCTGGTCCCGCCCTGTTTGTTGATGTACCAGACTACAGACATGTTGTCCGTTTGAACTGCAATAGTCCCCGAGGGAAGAAAGTCGTTGAGGGCTTGCAACGTTAAAAGCACCGCTCTCATCTCCAGGACATTTATGTGCAGATGGTATTCTGTGGGTTGCCAAGTCCCGTGGACCATCCTGCCCTGATAATGCCCCCCCCACCCGATCAGAGAGGCATCCGTAGTGACTGTGGCAACCGGGGTAGGGGGAACAAATGGTCGGCCCTGATGAAGCAGAGGGGAAGACATCCACCAGGTTAGATGAGTCCTGCACGATTGTGTAACCAAGATTTCGTGCCTCATGAGTAGGTTCTGGAACGACCACTGAGTGAATAACATCCACTGCAGAAGACGCATGTGAAAGCGAGCTAATGGAAGAAGTACAATGGCCGCAGCCATAAGACCTAGAACCTTGAGAACCAATCTGGCTTTGACTTTGTTGCTCAGTAAAATAATCTGAACATGTTTTTGGATGTCCAGATTTCTTTGATTTGTTAGTCTGGCTAACATACTGACAGTGTTTAGTTCTACGCCTATAAAGGTGATAGATTGGCAAGGCAGCAGAGAAGATTTTTCAAAATTCACAGATATTCCCAACTTTTTGCAAAGCTGCAGAGTGTAGTCTCTGCTCTGAAGAAGCTGATGCTTGGTGGTGGCGGAGAGGAGCCAGTCGTCCAAATAAGGAAACACCTGGAATCCTTGACGTCTCAGATGAGCCGTAACCACTGCCATGCATTTGGTAAACACTCTGGGGGCTGAAGTGAGGCCAAAGGGCAGGGCTCTGAATTGATAATGACTGGTCCCTAGCCGAAAGCGGAGAAACCTTCTGGAGCGCCTGTGTATCTTTATGTGATAGACCTTCAGGACGCGTACTATCGAGCACATCCAGTTATCCTTGCCCAAAAAGGGCAGAATGGACTGAAGCGTGACCATCCGGAATTTTGCCTTCTTGACAAATCGGTTTAGATTGCTCAGGTCTAAAATTGGTCTCCAATCTCCCGTCCTTTTGGGGACCAAAAAGAATCTTGAGTAGACGCCGGATCCTACTTGGTCTGCTGGAACAGTTTGGACGGCTCTTTTTTCTAGGAGCTTTGAAACCTCTTGTTTTGCCAAATCCCTTTGACCGGGTGAGATGTCTGGAAGGGATTGGTGAGGTACGGGATACCTTTCGAAGGGGATTTTGTAACCCTCGGATATGATCGACTGTACCCACATGTCTTGTGAGAGGGAACGCCAGGCTACTGGGTACAGCGATATCCTTCCCCCGACTGCCTCCAAGGGTGGACAGTCGGGCAACACCTCAGGGATGCTGAAAGGGTTTGTCAGGAAGAGGCTCCCTGCTACCCTGATTCTGGGGACCCCCCCTGCCTCTAGGGCATTGTTACCCCCTCTGCCTCTGGGGGTAAACTGACCACGTGTGTCCGGCGCAACTCCTTGGGCTTTACGGAACCACATCTTTCCTCCTTTCTGACCCTTGGGATAGGGTCTAGAAGGAGTGGAAAAATGGACTCCTACGGCAGAAAGTGTTTTGCCGTCTTGCTCACACCTGGTCAAGGTTTCCTTCACCTGAGGTCCGAACAAAGCCGAACCGTCAAAGGGGGTATTGGTGAAGGACGCCTTAAAGGGGTCCGCGAAATTACAAAGCCGCATCCAGGCCTGATGTCTAAGAGCCACTCCTGTGCCTGCGGCTCTACTCGCTCCATCGGCCGCATAGGATATGAGCCGCATGGAGGAGTTGGTCAAAGAATTTAGGATTGCTAGCTGTGAGGCAATCTTGTCTTGAGCCCCAGCAGCTGAAGGATCCTGAACCACTTCACCTAGTTCCTTGAGAATATCTCTCTGAAGTCTGGTGAAATGACAAAGGTAGTTCAGCTTAAGCATAGCAAAGGTCGCTGAAGAAAACATCCGCTTGCCATACCTATCCATGGTCCTAGAGTCTTTGTTAGGAGGATGGACAGGCACGGAAGGATCCGCAAGTTCCTTCTTGGTGGCCGCCACCACCATAGCATCCACAGAAACGCCCTTAGAAAGAAACTGCTTGTCTGAAGGGGCCGTAATAAATTTGGATGGCCTACTGGGGACAGGTTCCACAGAATCCGGGGCTGCCCACGCCTTCCGAGCCACTACCTGCATGAGTGGGTCGAAAGGTGGAGACACCCAGGAGGTGGAGGGTCGGGATCCAAAAGCCTCCAGGTATATCGACTCATCCTCGGAGGGGTCAATGGAAGGCCAGTTCCCCCTCTGTTTGAGGAGTTCCAGGATGTCTGAAAAGGAGACATCCTCAGAGGGGGACCGAGGGGAACCCTCCGACTCATCTAAGTCGGTATCTGATGTTGTAGACTCAGGGGAGTCTGTGTGTTTCCTCTTACACGTCCTCTTTCGCGGGGGTTCCCCTGCAGGATCAGGAGAAACCTCGGAAGAGGAAGTTATTCCCAATGGGGAAACCTGGGGCGATGGATCCCTGGGCCTGGGAGCAAGAGGCTGGCAAGAGACATCAACAGGCACCAAAGAGGGAGGAGCTAAAGGAATGGACCGTTGACCTGGCTCAGAGGCCAGGACACTCCTCATCACCTCAAAGGCTCCCCTCCCAGGGAGACCGGAATACTCCCGTTCCGAAGAAAGAGGAATTCCCGGCTCCACTGAGACAGAAGGCTCCCAGGCCGATGTCGGTGCCGAGCTTACCAAAGCCGAAGCCCCGAGAGGGAGAGCGGGGTCGGACAAGGGTCCGATGCCACTAGCCCCCTCGGAGCCGACAAGGGAAACTCGACGACCGGATCCCTCCAAGGAAGGTCTCATGGAGGAGATCGGAGCCGAAGACGACGGAGCCGAAAGGGGGTGTATCGGCTCCGGCGCCGACACGGTCACTGTCCCGAGAAGCTCCGGCTCCAAACTCTGGTGGAGAGTCGGAGGAGGAATTTCAAGGGGAAGAGCAATAGCCGCAGTCTGCTGAGACGGGCTATGGAGCATTTGGGCTAGTGCCTGTGACTTCAACAGCCTGCTTACCACCCTCTCTAAATCGTGGTCAGACAGCCTGGAAGATCTCTAAGATCGGCTCCGATGACTCCATTCCGATAAAAGAGGAGACCTCGGAGCCGAGTGAATAGACTCCAAAGAAGGGGACCGAGATCTCTTCTTGGACGAAGCCATCGGAGCCGACGTCCTCTGGGTCCCAGATGGAGCCGAAGACTTCTCGGCTCCGATACTGGATAACACGTCGGCACCAGCCGGTGCCGACAAGGCAACTGTAGACTGTGTGTCGGAGCCGGTAGGAACCGACACTACCACATCAGAGGAAGAAAGATCGGCTCCAGCCTGAGTCGGAGCCACCGGGGAAGGCTTAACCACTGTAGCCTGAACCTTAGGTGGCTTGGAAGGTTTACCCGATCCAGTCTTTGTGGGTGAACGTTCTGGCTTTAATAAGCCACGGAGGATCAATTTGTTCCTCCTCTCCTGCAGGACTCTCTGGCTAAAAGAATGACATATAGCACAGGAGTCCTGCAGGTGTAAAGGCCCCAGGCAGTAAACACAAGAAGTGTGACCGTCTGTCAGAGACATTTTCTGACAGCACGAGTCACACTTCTTGAAGCCTGAGACCTTTCCTTCCCTAGACATAGTCTAAGAAACACACAAAAAACACACACAATTAATCCCAAAAACACACACACACTAACAGGGATTAAAGAACAGGGAGGCTAGGCTTAACTGAAAACTTTAACTTTTAAAATTTAACTAAAAGGGAATATAGGGTGGGCACTAGTATAGGATAAACACTATCTGAATGCTAACAAAATATAAGAAGAAAAGGGAGGAAAACCCTTGACTAAACTGCTTGAACTATAAAACTCACCTGAGCTGGCAAAAAAGGAGACCTCTTCGCGAAGCGGCAAACGAGATCTAAGGTAGTCTCGCCTTGCATCATGGGATATGGGGTTGCCTCGAGCTGGTAAAAGGAGTTCTCAAGCTTAGCAAGTGCCGAGTCGGAGCCGAGGATCGGCTCCGAACCCATCCAGCAAGAATGAAGGCGAGATTGACAACTTAACATGTGTAGTAGTAGAAGCAGTCACAGCCATGACTGTAGCCGAAGAGGAGACAGCCGCCTCTGTAGCATGGAGAAGTCCCTTCTAGACTACCTTAGCCCTGTGATCTTTCAGGGCCCTGGGGTTAAACCCCACGCAACTAGTGCAGGAGGTAGAAAGATGGGAATCCCCAAACAAACCACACACAGTGTGTGGCCATCAGCCGGAGACCACTTGTGGTCAACACACTGTGCACTTTCTAAATACCAGCTTCTGCTGATCAGCCATCACAAGGCACTAGGACCTGATACAGACACAGACACACACAGACACAGACACACACACACAGACACACACACACACAGACACACACACACAGACACACACAGACACAGACACAGACACACACAGACACAGACACACACACACACAGACACACACACACACAGACACACACACACACAGACGCACACACACAGACGCCCACACACACAGACGCCCACACACACAGACGCCCACACACAGACGCCCACACACAGACGCCCACACACAGACGCCCACACACAGACGCCCACACACACAGACGCCCACACACAGACGCAAGCACACACACAGACGCAGCACACACACAGGCAGACACACACAGACGCTAACACATACAGACACACGGACACACAGACACGCACACACACAGACACGCACACACAGACACGCACACACAGACACGCACACACAAACTGACTAACAAGGAGGGGGAAGGCTGAAGGAACGCACTACACTGACTAAAGTAAACTAAACCTTTTTTTTTGTCAAAAAACCAAGCACAAATCGTACCAAGCCCAAAAAAATGAATGAACAAATCCCAGTGAGGAAGGCAAGACACAATGCTGTAGAAACGGCAATATAATCCAAAGGAAATTGCAGCTCAAAAAGATCTTACATAAAATACTTTTATTGTACAAAAAGTAAGCGCTTTCGCGATGTTATCCACACCGCTTCATCAGACAACACTAAGCACAACTCTTAAGCTTATATAAGAGAGTTCAAGGCTAGTAAAACAATTATCCAATTAACTACACAGGAAGTAAGAATTTTAAAAAGGCATAATGCTTTAAAATGCAAGTCACTAGTATTTCATTGATAATACTTGCATACAATATATATTCGTACATACAAGAAACATAAAATCATTATAAAAAATGATTGTGTAAACACGACGCAACAGCGAAAGGGGGGCCAAGACAAGAGAAAAGAAACCTACCTGACACTACCACAAACGTACAAACACCCAAACTATCACTAAAACTATTCACCATGCCTGGAGCTCAGAGACCACAATGCTAGGCTAAGCCACGGCAAACGAGATCTGAGGGGTGAAAGGAGATGGAGGGGTATTATGGGTAACAGGAGGAACTTGGAGCTCGTATCAGATGCTAGTGAAGCTGCCATCTCGGATCCAATCTGGATCCTAATACCCACAGGTTGATGATCAAATGAAGTCAACTACTTCAGATACATGGGTTGGGTGCTATTCCTTTTGAAGTTACTTTGAACATAGGGGTTGAGGATGGTTGGATGGACTGAAGGACAGACACACTCCACCTACAACAGATGAATTTTTGGCCAACACAATGAACTTCTTCAAAATCATCATTGTCTTCCCAGTTTTGTATTACATCCTGTTTTGCTGACTCAGATTCAGCACACAGGAGAGCAAGATATTCCATTATCAGTTACTGGTTCAATGCAAATATTTTCTAAACTTGACATGCTAAACTCTTCTGTGCTTGCTACATCACCTACAAGCAAACATACATTTGAAGATAAAGCAGCTCTTGAATATTCTTGCAGCATTACCAGCCCATTCAACTATTTTTCTCTGTCCACAAACCTTTTGTTTTAACCTTTTTTAAAGGAGACCTTGTTTTGGCACCTGTAGCCACTTCACTTCATCTGTACCAAATTCTTTTATATTCATTCTTTAATTCTCCACCTCATTTCAGGTTTCATTTTCTGAAGTAATATGTCCAAGTTAGTTTTTTTTTTTCTGTCTTGACTTTACAAAGCCAGGAAGGATGTACCCTTTAACAAATATGGCCACACCTCACAAATACCATAATTCCATCCTGGCAAATGACAACTCCAGGGCAAATTCACTCAGCACAGTCAGGCCTTTTATAGCATACTCCATCTCCCATTTCAAACCTTTCAATTATGCTCAAGTTTTTCCTTAGTGCCACCTAAAATCTACCCAAACATTCAGTTTCTCCAAATAATCTTCCTGATGCATTTAATGCTGAAATATGCAATCCCATTGCCATATTCCTAGTGGTCCCTTTGGCAGCAGGCAACTAATTGGAATAATAGGGAGATTAGGGTTATGACCAAACAATCCAATATGACCTATAGCCACAGACATTCTGCTCAATATATTTTACCAGTGAACCGCAAAAGAATGACATGACCCAGTCTCATATACAACTAGCTTTAAATTTTAACATTATTTCTTTTAGCATTAGACCATGTCTTCCTGGGAGTCCACTGTTCAAAGAATTACATGTTGCTATAGTCATAACGTTAATACTAAATTTCTATCCCATCATCTCCAATTGCATCATTACTGAATTCTCTACTACGACTTTTCTTATAAACTTTTATCAGGAATGTTGACAGAATAATGTCTAGAACTTGTGAATTCGAGTGTCAGTGGCTGTTTAAACATCACTGATTTTCATTTTTCACATCAAGAGTTTTCCTGCCCTTTTTATGAAAGTCTTTCCAAGAAAAATACAGTTAGCATAATGATTAAAGTGTTTACCTCACAGATGCAAGGAACAGATTTTGATTCTGATCTCTTATTATTAGTTTGGCTTGTAACGGTCTACAGATTGACAGCCTAGTGTTCATCTGTAAACCCTACAGTAAGAGAGGAAAGTAATATATTTACATGTCTAATTATCTATGGTATTTTACTGTACAGTAAGAGGTATGGCAGTAATACATATTATACGGAACAATCTTCTTCTTCTTCTTTCGGCTTTTCCCGGTTAGGGGTCGCCACAGCGGATCACCTTGTCCGCACATTGAATGGCAGTGGAGTTTTACGGTGTCGAGTTGCCAGCCCGGCGCCCAACCTTCCACAGAAGGCACACTCACACGCACACCTAGGGCCAATTTAGAGTGTCCAATCCACCTGCAGCATGTCTTTGGGATGTGGGAGGAAACCGGAGCACCTGGAGGAAACCCACGCGACCACAGGGAGGACATGCAGACTCTGCACAGAAGGCACCCCAGCCGAGGATCGAACCGGAGAACCTCTTGCTGTGAGGCGGCAATGCTAACCACTGCACCACTGAGGCCGCCCACATATTATACGGAACAATAACGGTTTAAAAGATCACTGTTGCAGTAGCCTAAGCTACACAGGTTGTATCCTAACCTAGTATAAGACCATCAGACACCTTTTAAGGCTTTAGGGTGCCCTCCACATGCCCAAACTGTAACTGGCTCATGAAGAGCCATACAAGAGGCAGTTTGGTCACCAAATTTTTCAGAGCTTTCTTGCCTGAAAAAGGGAGGCTACAGCCTTCAAGGATAACACCTACAAAAGGAACAACCAAAGTACACACACAAAGATATATGGGATCTATCACTTCATTTGTGGGAATGATCAACAGCAGTTTTGTCAAAACAAATTGGTCATCAAAACAGTTGATCGACAGTTGGGCAAGACTGCAGCAGTATCAGGGTTGGGGAATATGCCTTTTTCATAGTACTGTGCAATCTCAGAGTTGGAAAACAATAGCAGGGAGTGTGGGAGACTACCTCCATGATGTCGAAAGCACATCCTCGAATGTGCACATATGCGACCCGTTTTCACGAATACTGTCCCAACGACTTGTCTAAATGTCAAGCAAAACAGCGAACGTCCACATTTCCGACCGTGCTACACCTGAAACAAGTGTCACCATGGCTTAAAAAGGGGGGAGAGATTTTGTTATTCAGAATATCAGTGTTTGCTGTTTTGAGAAGTCACAACTTGGAATTCGCTGAAGCGGTTTCTGGGATGTGCTTGTTGAAATTATGAAGGTAAACCGGGGAGGCTTTTAACTTGCACATACTGAGGTTGTCTGATAGATCAAGTTGACGGAGGTGTCGACTTTT